>NW_026681881.1:0-18163 GCF_028640845.1 Ahaetulla prasina | reverse complement strand
GCATTTGCTGGTTGAGATTTGGAGTTCCAAGTTTTAGACCAATTGGAAATTAAGTCGAGATCTTCTTGAAGGGTAGAAGTATTATTAGTGGTATTAAATAGTTTGACGTCATCAGCAAAGAGAACACAATAACTTGAGATGAGGTCACAGAGATCATTTATGTATAGTATGAAAAGTGTTGGTCCAAGAACACTACCTTGGGGAATGCCACTTTTGACAGGAACAGGATTTGATATAGCGTTGCCAATTTTGACCACGTTGTCTATTTGACAGGAAGGCATTTATCCAATTGTGAAGAGGTCCCGAAATACCGTAGGATTTTAGTTTGAGGAGTAGTTTATCATGTACTACTGAATCAAAAGCTTTGCAGAAGTCTATGTAGATTGCATCTATTGTTTTTCCTTGATCAAGGTTGGTAGTCCATATGTTTTTGCAGTGGAGGAGTTGTAGGTTACAAGACAATTTTTTTCTGAAACCAAATTGTTTATTAGAGAGAAGGTTGTTTGTTTCGAGATGGAGTGTAATGGATTGGTTTATGATGGATTCCATTACTTTGCAAGAGACACAACATAGAGAGATAGGTCTGTAATTTTCAACAAGGCTTGGATCTCCTTTTTTGAAGATAGGGATGACTGTGGCTAGAGACCAGAGTTTTGGAAGGGAACTAGTTTTGAAGGCTATATTGAAGGTTATGCTTAGGGGTTCAGCTATATTAATTGAAAGTTTTTTTAAAAAGTATGCACATAGTCCATCTGGTCCAATAGATAATGATGGTTTCAGGTTGTGAAGGGCTTTTCAACATTATCTTCTGAAGTCTATATGTGATAGGTTGTTGTTATCATCTGTTGAGTCTATTTGCCAATCTTCAAAAAAGCTAATATGTGGAAGCATCTTTTATCATATTGAGATGTGGTGGCGCAGTAGTTAGAATGCAGTATTGCAGGCTAACTCTGCCCTCAGCCAGGAGTTCTATCCTGACTGGCTCAAGGTTGGCTCAACCTTCCATCCTTCCGAGGTCAATAAAATGAAAATGCACAGATTGTTGGAGACAATATGCTGACATTTATTAAAAGCTCAGAGACTGCTGTAAAGCACTATGGAGTGGTATATAAATCTAAGTGCTATTTCTATTGCTAGCATGTTATCATGCTTTTAAAATTTATTGCATAGCACAGTTGGTGATGTATATCAACCAAAATCAGCATAGTGATAGTTAGCAGCTTAAAAGTCACATATTTTAGACTGCACAAAATGTATTTTGATGTTTTACTTAGTTATTTAATTCCTCATTGTGTGTGATAATGTATAGTGAGATAGTAGGTAATGACTTCAACTACACAGATGATAGTATTCATAACAATGGGGAGTATTGTCAGAGAAAGTGAGTAAGGAGGGAGCTGTTCAAAAATGTGAAATATATTTTTATATATTTAAATAATATAAACATATAAGTATTATATAAACAAACAAACAAACAGTAAAAGATAGGAACTATTTTCGATCTGCAGTCTTAGCTCAGTGGAATCCAAGTGGAATTATTGTACTTTACAATGTAGAAATTTCAATAAAGAAATGATGCAGGTTGTGTATTTATAAGTACATGTTAAAATGAAGACCCAAGGGAAAAAAACTTAACCATGTGCTCTATATGTCCTTATCTAACCCCGGTAGATGATTATTACTTAATATTTCTTCCTTGAACACTACTTTGGTCTCCTCCCTTCCCCTCCAAATCACTGACCTTAACAGCTGGCTTTGGAAAGCTAATTTTCCTCCTCCCCTAGCACTGCTGTTGCAGCTAAATTCTCTTTCTCTTGCTAGGACCTTGCTAGATGGTTCTAGTTCTTGCTAGAACTTGGACCATCTGGATTTTGCAGCGTAATGGTACAGGGTTGCCATTTCCAGCACTGCTTAGGTTCCTTTGCTCCCTGCCATTTTCTTTTAGGTTATTCCCCAGTCTTTGCAAACACCACTTGGTTCCTCTTTGCTCCTAACCCATGGATTGTTTAGGCCCCCACCTTTCTGGTTCTCTCTCCTTGGTTCACTTCTGGTCCCATAACTTCTCTCCCTGGCAGTATCCCTTGCAGAATCTCAATGAAATGCCCCCTCCAAGCTTCCTAATTGTTCTTATCTCCCAGAAGTTTCCATTCCAGCTTACAGGTCTCTAGAGCAGGGGTCTCCAATCTTGGGAACTTTAAGATTAGGATTCAACTCCCAGAGCCCCTCGGCCAGTTTTGCTGAGGGCCTCGGGGAGTTGAAGTCCACAAGTCTTAAAGGTTGGAGACCCCTGTCCTAGAAGCTGCATGAAGGAGAACAGCTCTTTGAGCATGCAAACTCCCTCTTTTTTTTAAAATAAAAGAAATAGTCAAACAGCACACTCTCTTCCTGCAAAATAAAACATCACAGTATACAGTATAGATACCAAAGCATCAAAAGCTACTTCATACATATTTATTATGGACACTCATTCAAAATTGAGAGCGACAACTCAACTTTGCTGGCTGAGGAACTCTGGAAGTTGAAGTCCACAAGTCTTAAAGTTCCCAAGGTTGGAGACCCCTGTCCTAGAGAACTTAGACTCCATCTACCATCCACCCACTTTGCACTCAGAAGTAAGACTGCCCAGGGAAAATGAATCTTTCCTCTTGATATGGTCAACGTCGAAAAGAGCCATATTCTCAAGCATCACAGCTCTCCTTGTCACTGATATACCTTAACTGTCCATTATAGAAAACCTAGGTCATGTATAGAGGTCGGTTCAAATTACAGAATTGTCATTAAAAAAAAAAGCACTTTAATTGTACTATTTGTTAATCTTTATTTTGGGGTTATACTAAATCAGGATGTTATATGAGTATAAACCATACATTTAAACTGCTATTAAAGGGCTGTGAATGTTACATGACACAGTGGATAAGCTTAGATAATGCTTGGTAACAATCAAAGAGCAGCCCATGTTATCTCAATCTGACTTATTTATCTATACAACTATTGTGTTTCCTCAAACATAAGACTGGATCTTATATTAATTTTTGCTCCAAAAGGTGCATTAGGGCTTATTTTCTGGTTAGATCTTATTTTCAGGGAAATACAGTCTTCCATCCTTCCGAGGTCAATAAAATGAGGACCCAGATTATTGGGCGCAATATGCTGACTCTGTAAACTGCTTAGAGAGAGCTGTAAAGCACTGTGAAGAGGTATATAAGTCTAAGTGCTATTGCTATTGTTACATGCGTCCGTCTGGCTGACAATCTTAACTAGGACTTATTTTTGGGGTAGGGCTTATATTACAAGCATTCTGAAAAATCATGCTAGGGCTTATATTTTTCGGTTGGGTCTTATTTTAGAGAAAACACAGTAAGAGTAAAATTATGACATTGTTATTTTCCCAGTCTTAATCAAGTGTAGTGAATGCAGAAGACTTTGAGATAGGTAGATTAAATGGGTGACGTTTCTCAAATGGCTTCAAACGATACTCCCACTTACATTTTTTGTGTGTGACTGTACTCAGTTGTTCATATAAGGTCCCAATTATATAAGCAAGAACCAGAGCTCAAGAATTCCTTGCTTGTTCTCCTTAGCACTTCTGTTTCAAGATGCTGGCGAGGCACAAAGTTTATTGTTGTTTGCCTCAAATTTTTGTCCCATGGAGATTATGAAATATTTTCATAGTGAACCTATCTTATTATGCTATTTTAAAACAAAACTACAGGTTTCTTGAAAAGATATGAAGAATCTATACTCCTGCAGTTTTGGTATCTTATTCAGCCAGGCATAACCCTATGGATAAAGAAAATATTCCATACTTTTAGACTGAATATCATAATCCAGTCAGTCAGAATCACCAAACTCTGTAAAGCCTAAACCCCATATCCACATTTCAGTCTGATTAATTGACCATTTGAAGAAACTGCTATACAAACTCAGGTTGTTGTGGTCACTGCCTCAATTTGCCTACTATAAAACCTAATCTCCATGTTTTGTTTTGTTTTTAATTGAGGTTTCCTCCCATTGTACTTGTACAATTATTTAGATCCCCTATTTTAATATTTTTTTCCACACCCCCAAAATATTGAGATTCAAAGCTTGGTCTTTGTCTCTATTCATTAGCATTATAAGACCGTAGAAAAAATAAATCCAGAAAAAAAAACACCTCTAATGTATCCATGTGGGAGAGACAGTTGTGGTTTGGAACGTTGGAGACTGTTCCATTCTCAACCTTGCCCCTTTTTCATCCTAGTTACATGACACAAAGCAGAGCTGTTATGAAGGGGTTGAAAATAATTACCGAAGCCAAATCCTGCAGGTTTTCCTTAGGTTGTGTCTTTTGAGCATATATCTTGTCTTTCTTTGCCCAACACCAACTAGAAATTAGAGCTGGTCTCTGACCTTAACCAAAGAGTATGAGGCAGTGGTAGGTTTCAATTTTTTTTACTACCGGTTCTGTGGGTGTGGCTTGTTGGGAGTGGCATGGCTTGGTGGGCGTGGCAGGGGAAGGATACTATAAAATCTCCATTCCCTCCACAATCCAGGGGAAGGTTACTGCAAAATCCCCATTTCCTCCCAATCAGCTGGGACTTGGGAGGCAGAGAATAGGTGGGGGCGGGACCAGTCAGAATTTTTTACTACCGATTCTCTGAACTACTCAAAATTTCCACTACTGGTTCTCCAGAACTGGTCAGAACCTGCTGAAACTCACCTCTGGTATGAGGAAGGAAAAGGATATCTATGGAATAGAGGTTCTTTCTCTACCAACCTTGCTAGTGCTTTGAAGGAGCCTGAAGTTTGGGTCTTCACTGGGTCTTTGCTGGGGATGATTGAAGCCTATTTTTTAACCTAGGTTATTTTCTTTTGTTGCCACCTGATTTTTTTTTATTCTGCATCTCTACCCCTTTTTTTTTTTGCTTTTATTATCATGTTTTTCATGTTTTAAATCATTTATGAATTGGTCAGAAATGCTGAACAGTATATAAATGCAATAAACAATGAGTTCAGCCTTTATCTTTTTGTTGTTGTTGTTCCATTGCCCTGGATGGAAAAGAAGGGAGACATCTCATCTATTGTAGTTCTACCATATCCTGCCTGACAGGTGGTTTTTCCTGTTCAATTTCCTGCTCTTTAAAAACACTCTGGCTGTTGAAACTTTGCAACTATCACTGAAGACCAAAAAGGACAACGAAGATGGAAGTATATCTGTAGCTAAGAAGGGGGAAAAATGCATGGACTTTCCTTTGGATATGGGTGAGCCTCAGTCACCAGGTGTTTCCAAAATTTTCCAATGGGAGCCAGTAATGCAATTTTCTCTGGTGAATTTTCATGCAGAGACAGAAGGGTCCCAGGCAATAATACATGGTCTGCCTTTCAAGAGTGTGTTCCTATAGATTTCAACCCTCCCATCCTGTCAGTACAATTTTGATTAAGAAGGTTAAGGAGTTTGACCTTTACATAACTTTACAGCATTCCTTTTAAGAACCTACAAAGAGAGTGAGAAGGAAAGGATCAAGAATAGATTGGCTTGAGGGATAGGATACATGTAATGGCCCAAAGCTACAGTATTAGATAAATAGCATGGGTGAGCAGGAATTTAAAACTAAGTTTCCTTTGTGTTTTAACCACCACACTATTTGGTCTTCCTATAGCACAGTGCCTTTCAGTGTACCTTTCTATATACTGGCTTTGGAGACTATCTGGAAGCAGAAAATGATCTTTCCATATGCATGCATGAAAGTTACTTCTAGCTGCAGAATGGAGGCGATTCCTGATTTCTATGGCTTTCCCCCTCCAGCTGTGCCTCTCTTCCACATTCCTGTGGAATAACACCAATCTATAACTGGAGAGAACATCCAGCAGGAGGGGCAAGTTCCTGACTTCCTTCTGTTTCTCTGGATTCAAGCCAATTATGAGCTCCATTTAAACAGGATTGAGGATATTTGCTATTGCAGGTGGGTGGGATTTTTTTTATAAGGGTGTTAAATTGATTTCACAGAAGTCATGACATTCTCTGATCTCGTGGCCCAAGTATGTTTCATTCCAATGACGCCTGAGAAAACAACCAGAACAAAATATGACAAAATAACTCGGCTCAAGCCACTCTTTGTGTCATTTGGGAAGGAATACAATCAGTGTAAATATGAGACTATACAGATGGATTGAGTTACGTCATCTGCTGATGTTATAAAATATGTAGTTTTCAGTGTTAGATCAATGGGTGTCAATCTGTAGTTTAGGAAAAGTGGTGATCTGTGAGGATGCTGAAGATGATTCCTACTGAGATGACCCAAATATATTTTGAAAATGGACAAACTCTCACAAGTTTAGCCAATCATATTCGCTCATAAATATTTGGCATTATTATCCCCAAACCCACACAATATTATTAATAAGTTTGCCTTAGGGGTAAAAAACTATTAGATCTAATTGGTATACAAACTAGAAGTTTTTTCTAAAGTTGGCACCCCATATTACTGGGATACCAATCCAAATTTAATTGAGAATAAATTATGCTGGCGCAGAAGCATAGTCTGCAGGGAATCCAGACCACCACTCTTCCATATGCTGTACCGTCCCAAGGATTTTGGCAGATGATTGATTTAACATATCTTTTTGTGCCTTCAAGTCAGTGTCCTTTCAACTGCCTGGAAAAGTCCATGTAGTTTTTTTGTGGCAAGATTTTAGAAGTGGTTTGGATTCTTCTTCCTAAGGCTGAGGGAGAAACTGGTTGAAGGTCATCCAGATACCTTTATGCCTAAGGTAGACTAGATCTAAGTCTACCAGTTTCTAATTTGGTGCTTCAACCACTGTCCTAAATTGGCCCTCATCTCTGTGGAATACCTCAGATGTTTTCCTAGTAATGCAAGCCTTTGTATTAAGCAAGTAATGCCTCACAGGCACCCCCACGATCCTCCCAGTTATTAGTTTCTATTGTCAAGGTTCCAGAAAAACCTCTTCTGCATAAAAAAAACTCAGAAGCCATTGTCTGTCAGAGTTCTTTACTAGCATGAGGAAACTGGCACACAATGAGTGAAATTCCAAAACTGAACTTCCGGATTCTTTTCCCAGTTTTACAAACCCCAAGAGTTCCACCCCCCTAACCCCTTTGCTGGTCACATGGTCCCACGTTCTCCCAGTTCATTCGAATATCTTCGCCACTCCTCCTGCAGATGTGAACACCATCCAACCTTGACTGCTTGAAGAATGTTACCATACCCCTCAACCCCCCTTCTTCCCCTCAGGGGAAAAATGTGGCAGCATCTGGAACCCTAAAGTCTAGTATGGTTTCCAGGCCTGACATCTATGTTAATTTTAAATTGAACCTTTAATCAATCCCGTTTTATTTATTCACTTATGTATACACTCTTCTGTGTGTAAGCTTCAATTGGGTGAGATTGTGCATTATAGGGCAACAGTTTTTGAATCGTTGTACCTCAAATGATGTGCAGAATATGTTCAAAATCTGCAACCCACAATTCCTATTGGGAAAGTTGTAACTATTTCAATACTTCCATACTCCTGCTGGTACTTTGGTGGTGGTTGCTGCACTGTAGCCAACTGCAGTCATGTGACTGTAATTTCCAACACTCCCCTACAGCTTCCCACAAGGCTGTGGGGAAGACAGCAGGAGAGATTGCAAGTTGCTAAGTTTCCCTCAGGCGTGCAAACTCCACAGCCCCCCTGCACTTGTGCCTCACCAGCCACTTCCACTCTTCCATGCACTCTTTCTGACCCATATCACATCCCTTTGTAGCTTTTCTGATGTGTCTGTGGCCCCTCTCATAAAGGAAAAGCCAACAGGAATTTTAAACTTGAGAAGGAAAGAAGGAAGAAGGAAGGAAGATCTGTAATGCTCACTCCCAGCTTCCCACAAGTATATACACTCCCAGTTTCCCACAAGTATCCCACAAGCTATAGGAAGTTGGAAGTCACTCCCACTCTCACATTTTGTTTTCCTGCCTGTGGTCATTCTGTTCTTCTGTTGGAATAAGAAAATATATCTGAAACGATGATCCAATGGTCATGGGTTGTCTAGTTAGATTTAAACTTCATCTTTTTTCTGGGACCTTAAGCTTGCATACAAACCGATCTATTTTCCAGTTTTCCCAAAGAAACAGCATTGTGGTGTAGAGAAGAAAAGAAAAGAAAAGAATAGAATAGAATAGAATAGAATAGAATAGAATAGAATTCTTTATTGGCCAAGTGTGATTGGACACAGAAGGAATTTGTCGTTGGTGCAGTTTATGTCAGTGAACATAAAAAGACAAATTACATTGGCCAAGAATCATAAGGTACAAACTTAATGCGAGTCATAGGATACAAATAAGCAATCAGGAAACAATATCAATATAAATTGTGAGGATACAAGCAGCAAAGTTACAGTCATGCAGTCATAAGTGGGAGGAGATAGAACAGAGTGTGACAATAAAATACAACCAATCTAAGTTAACCAAAGGCAACAAAAACCCAAACTAAATAAGCAGAAAAGGGGGTAACTATGCATGTCCCTTATTAAATATCAGACAAATTACCATGGCTGCATTACAAAAGAATAAATTAATATTCCCAGTATTGTTAGAGGAATTATTCCGAATAAAGACATATAGTAAAATGCTTGCCCGGATAATGAGGTTCACTTAACACTGCTGATATCTATCAAGCTGTATGAAACAATAGAAAATTAAAACAACTAAGCCATGAGACTTCATGTACCACTAAGACTGCACAATCCAGCTAAACCTGTAGCCTGGCTCTCCCTACGCCCTCCAAAGCATTCTAGTAACCCAAATATAACTATGATGATATATTCCAGGAGATCATTAAATTGGCTGCCTTAATTTTTTTCCCCCTCTGCCAGACTTCTTTTATAGACTTCAATTTCCTTCGGAGTGTAGAAGCATCTGCTCCTATTCAACCCCAACTGTGGTATCCTTCCTCCACGTCATCAAGGCAGGCTTCCAGGTTCAGCTAGGCAATGTCAGCTGCATGCTTTTTGCAAAGGCTTCACTTGCCAGTAATGCCGGATCTGATTGAATCTTTCAGGTCCCCATTAAGCCTGAAACTGAACATGACTACAGACGTGGGGAAACGAAAAAGTGAGAGGCTTCTGGGAAATCTCCAAACCTGAGAAAAGTATATATGATAAATATGAATGCTATGGTACTGCACATATAAAATAATATCTGGTATGTTCACTCTATGGATCATGTTGGATACTTTACAGTTCCAGCCAGCATGTTTGTTTGTTTGGCAGAAGTATATGCAATCTCAGTTTGGAGCGTTAGAATCTATACATATGGCTCTGCACTACATCCTACAACATCTTGAGTCTCCAAAGACCTATGCAAGGGTCCTCTTTGTAGACTTTAGTTCAGCATTCAACACCATCATTCCAGACATTCTCCTAACTAAGCTAAACCAGCTAGCGGTACCTGAACACACTTGTAAGTGGATCATAAGCTTCCTAACAAATAGGAAGTAGCAGGTGAAGCTAAGCAGAATCACATCAGATACCTGTACAATTAGTACAAGGGCCCAACAAGGCTGTGTGCTGTCTCCACTTCTCTTCCCTCTGTATACCAATGACTGCATCTCTAATGATCCATCTGTTAAACTACTGAAGTTCGCAGATGACACAGCAGTGATAGGTCTCATTCGAGACAATAATAAATCCACATACAGATGGGAGGTTGAATAACTAGTCTCGTGGAACTGAACATACTCAAACCCATAGAAATGGTGGTAAACTTTAGAAGAAACCCCTCCATACTTCCACCTCTTACAATACTAGACAATACAGTATAGACCTTCAAATTTCTAGGTTCTACCACATCGCAAGATCTAAACTGGACACCTAACATCAAAAACATCATCAAAAAAGCACAACAAAGAATGTTCTTTCTGCGCCAACTCAAAAAGCTCAAACTGCCCAAGGAGTTGCTGATACAGTTCTTCAGAGGAATTATTGAGTCTGTCATCTGCAGCTCTATAACTGTCTGCAAACCAACAAGACAGACACAGACTTCAGAGGATAATTAGAACTGCAGAAAAAACAATTGCTACCAACCTGCCTTCCATTGAGGACCTGTATACTGCACGAGTCAAAAAGAGGGCTGTGAAAATATTTACAGACCCCTCACATCCTGGACATAAACTGTTTCAACTCCTACCCTCAAAATGACGCTATAGAGCACTGCACACCAGAACAACTAGACACAAGAATAGTTTTCCCCCCGAACGCCATCATTCTGCTAAACAAATAATTTCCTCAACACTGTCAAAGTAGTTATTAAGTCTGTTTTACTATTAATCTTCTCATGGTTCTTATCATCCATCTCCTCCCACTTATGACTGTATGGCTGTAACCTTGCTGCTGGTATCTTTATGGTTTATATTGACTGTTTCCTAATATGATTTGATTGCTTATTTGTTCCCTGTGACTAAGTGTTGTATCTTATGACACTTGACAAATATATCTTTTCTTTTATGTACACTGAGAGCATATGCACCAAGACAAATTCCTTGTGTGTCCAGTCACACTTGGCCAATAAAGATTCAATTCAATTCAATCCAATTCAATCCAATCCAATTCAATCCTATCCTATCCTATCCTATCCTATCCTATCCTATTTTATATCATACATTGATTATACCCAATGATGGGTAGATCTGAAGGAGTCATCTACAGCTTGTGTCAGCTGAGTCAAAAAGATGTTTAAGATTTCAACAGGAGGTTTGGTCATTCTTTGCTCATAATGGTAATTTTTATGGAATCTCTCCTTAATGTGAAATTGATATTTGCTTACCGGTTTCAAGTTTCAGATACCGTATATACTCGAGTATAAGCCGAGTTTTTCAGCACGTTTTTTGTGCTGAAAAACGTCCCCTCGGCTTATACTCGAGTATATACGGCTTATACTCGAGGTTTTTTTTTTCTTCTTTTTTTCACATTATACCGGATGGCGCAAACTTGGCGGGCTTTTGCATTAGCGGGAAGCCCTGCCGTGCAGTGAGAGGGCGGGCGGGGAGCCGCCAGCCTTCTCGGCTGAGGGAGGAGGTTTCCCGACCGGTAGCTGCCTCATTTCACCCTCGGTTATACCGAGTCCCCAGTTTACCCCAGTTTTTTGGGGTAAAATTGGGGACCTCGGCTTATACTCGGATCGGCTTATATTCGAGTATATACGGTATACGTTTTCCATATTTACTGCATGCTCGGATTAAATATCACTTTTATTATTCTGATTTTTAAATGCTCCTAAACTTTTTATTTCTGAAAAGTTTTGTTTATTTGGGTGACTTTTTCGTGCAGCTGGTGATAAAAATAGGATCACCAACTTGATCGCCAATGTCCAATGACAGATATGGCACAAGAAGAATAATTTGATGTGACCTGTGTTGCAGGGGTGAAATTCACTTACCTTCCCTACCGGTTCGCAAATGTGTGCGTGCCACACATGGGCAAAGCCTTCTGCGCATGCACAGAGGCTGAAAATCATCACAAAAAAGGGACATCATGATGTCCATGTGGGAGAGGGGGCTTTACGCAGTCAGCACTACCAGATCGCGCGATCTGGATAGAACTGGCTGAATTTCACCCCTGCTGTGTTGGTTTGGTCAATGCTCTGCTTCAATTGGATGCACACCTTTAATATTAAAGGTAATGGGCAAAGTTACTCAGGGTTGTATACATGAAAAGAATTCTAGGAGAAGTGTGAGCCTGAGTTGAAAGAATGTTGGTGAAGAATAATTTGAAGCATGTAGAATTACTCTTTTTCAGCCAATTTCCCAGACATATGTTACAAACATAGAGCTAGAAAATATCACCCAGAGAGCACCATCTGGTTTGAATAGACTGCCGTGGCATTTCTAGTAGCTTTTGTTTATGTGTTGAAAATACACTGAGGCCATAATTTTATGCAACTGGAAATAGCTACCAATCATTCTAATATCACTTATTTATATGTTCTCTCTGCTATCATTTTATATTTTTGGCTATTAAGTAGATTTTTAAGGTATAGAAAATAAAATAAAATTTCTTATTTCTGCCTGCTGTGAAACATTCAATGTAGGTAAATGATCAAGAATATATAAGCAACAAAAATGGAATGTACTCCTACATCACATGTTAAACGTTATTTTTATAAGCATGGCAAATTATGCTTTTACATATATATTATGGAGATGGTCAAGAGGTTTTTCTGCTGTCTTCATTTTTAAACAAACTATCGCTCTTTCTAACAATACATAGATAATATTGTTATTCATTATTTTCTATTTTCTTAAGTTTATAGTACAGTTCTCAGCTTAAAAACATGGTAAAACATGTATGCCTTTAAAATGTGTATAAATATGCATTTATGGTACAATATCAAAAAGGCCATTTTATTAAAAAGATATACTAAAATACTACATATTTTATTAAGGATTATTTTTTATTAGAAAACAGATTATACGAAGAATAGAAAGATTTATCAAGGAATACAGATGAAACTGTTGTAGGCTAAAATAATGTGACCCATATTTATTCTTAATGTAACAAAAATACCTTCAATATAACCTACAGATTTGCTTTCTTCACTTTAACAAATGTAGAAAGAAGATGAATATATATTTTTCACGAGAGCCTAACAATCTCTAACTACAGTTAAAGACATAGTTTTCAGAAGATTAAGAGACAACAGGGCTATTGGGAACCTCAGATTGCTGGTGTGTATTGTATGATGTCATAGACACATTGCGGATCACTATGGAAATACATGTGCAACCAATTAAAGTTGTATTGCCAGCAAAAGCCAGATGGAACGTTCTGAAATGGAAAGCATGAACAATACACACAAGCTACAGAATTCAGTGTTAGGCTACAGCCAATACATTTAGCTGATGTAACTTAACCAAATTGTTCTTGATTGCCACTCACTTGTTTTTGAGAGCTCTTGAGTGATCTTTCTGATTCCTTATCTTAAACGGCCTGCTTGTACGCTAAATATTTGAAAATTAAAAGTGTCACTGGAAGAGACAGCGGGTGCCAAAGAATGGTGGTTATTAAGACCACATTCAATGTTTTAGATTTTTATTAAGTTCATAGAGAACAGTACATTGAATCCAGTCAAAGTAGAAGAAAATGTTCCATCCAGATTAATTTATCATACATTACTTTAATGTACTAAGAGCAACAAAGCATATTTAAATTGCAATTCTATATTCATTTGTCTGGGGGAAAGTCCCTTAAAATAAAATGGGGCTTATGCCTGAGTAATTTGTTCCCCAAATAACTAGAAACACTTTTGCATTCCTTCATGAGCATTGGAACCATTGGTTTCCCCTCTGCATCCCAGGTTCATTAGCTAATTCAAGCAGGGGAATCCCTGTTTGAATCCCTGGGGAATCTAAGAAATGACATCTAGGTTTATACTGCCTAGTCTCATTTGTTTTTCTGGCCAGGGCAAAAAGTAGCCAGTGAAATGGTGGCAAAATGTTATAGTGATTTGACTTTCTATGCTGCAGTTGAAATGAAGTTCAGGGCAAAGGGCCATGGCATCGACTTCTACAGCTGTGTGTCTGTGGTGGTACAAAGCCAGAAGGCAGAATGAGATATCCAACCGAAGTGAATCAATCTGTCACATGCCTGCTATTCATATTGTTGGTATTTTGTTTTTGATATTATGTTAAATGTTATATTGTTGATATACATGGCATTGTTGCAGAATTGATCTCGCTGACGGTACACTACATTAATCCTAGCCCAAAGGCTAAGAAGCAATCTCACACTGTTTCCTTCTTGGCTGCAGCTAAGCCAGAAGTGAATCAGTTCAACTGCAGATGGACTATATAAGCTTCCTAAATTCATGGGACTATGGTTGCAGAGCTAATGCTAGATGGATCCAAAAGAGACCGTGAGTGATTAAAATGAATTTGATAGATATCAGAATATTAACAGGTGATACACTTGCATAGGTACTGACAAAGATAAGTTCAGCAATTTGGAGATGTACTCTATCTGCTATGTATATGTGGAATGAGCAAGGTGACAATTTAGTAGTTGGTGTGAATAGAGCAAAATTAGGATTTGCACCAGTGGTCGGTTGCCCCTGGTTTGGACCGGTTCTATAGAACCGGTAGTAAAACCGATGGGAGGCTCCACTGACCCAAACGTCATCAAAACTCTTCTGCGATAGCAGAAGCTTCTGCACATGCGCAGAAGAGTGTGCGGATGCACGAGAGCAGCACACACGCGTGGGCACGATGCAAACCGGTGGTAAAGGTAAGTAGAACCCACCCCTGATTTGCACCTAAATGTTTTAGCAGCAGCATCCTCAACAAACCACAATTACATCAAAATGCACCTCTCATATTGTAGAGTAATCAGGCAAATGGCACAATTACATACATGCATCAGAATGGGATACCTATTCTAAAAATATTGAAAGATATAATTTGGACTTTGGGCACCAAACTAACTTGGACTAGCACTGCCTGGACGGCAAACAACTTTGAAGGAAAAGAGCTAATCACAATTTGACATTGTGCCACTTAACTGGGATAATTGCCTAACATTCACTTGCTACTGTAACGTTAAACTTTATTTTTTATTTTTTATTTATTTAATTTTGTCATAACAATATACACAAGCATCACACAAAAAGATTATATAGTATATAAACATATATATATATATATATATATATATATATATATATATATATATATATATATATATATATATATATATATATATATATATATATATATATATATATATATATAAAACAATAGGACAGGAACGGTAGGCACGTTTGTGCTCTTATGCACGCCTTAAAGTCCTCTTAGGAATGGGGTGAGGTCAACAGTAGATAGTTTTTGGTTAAAGCTTTTGGGATTATGAGACGAGACCACAGAGTCAGGTAATGCGTTCCAGGCACAGATAACTCTGTTACAGAAGTCATATTTTCTGCAATCCAAATTGGAGCAGTTGACATTAAGTTTAAATCTATTGGTTGCTCTTGTATTATTGCAATTGAACCTGATGTAGGCTTTAACAGGAAGGACATTACAATAGATGATTGTATGAGTTAAACCCAGGTTTTTAGGAGTCAATTGAAATGCCTCTTACTATAAAATCCTGGTTTCACCTACACTTATTGCCTTCCCGCATTTTACTTTTGATCTTACTATTTCTTCCGCTTTGACTAAAAAGAGTTTTTAAAGGAGCAATTCAATAATCTTTTACAAAGTAGTTGTTGTTCAAATCATTGTTGCATGATCTTTTTGCTTTCTTGCATTTACCAAGAGCTAGTTGTAATTAGTCTAAGATTCTCATATTTTCTCACACTCCCAAGCTACAGAGCTGGCAAGTAGGAGCACAAACCTTTAAATACTTAGGTATACTTTTCCAAGCCTTTGGAGTCTGAAATGTCAATCGGAACCACGTATGCCATAAGATACAAAGATTGCAACCTTTCTATTTTAATGAAGAAACACAGACTAATTAGACTAATTTATAACTCATTCTAATTCCAATATCTGTTCAGTTAATTACATCTAAGATTCACTTGTATCATATGAGGCTTAATTAGTGAGAGGGCAATATTAAAGACATTACAAATATTTTGCAGGTATCTAGCTATGTCTGAAATATGGTGTTTCAATAAGAAGCAAGAGTCACTATAATTGAACGGATTATTATCTTCAACTTTTAATTATTAGATAATCTGTCTGGATTGGCCCCATTAATTGTAGTAGATAATTTTGACTCCAGTTAAAAAAAGCTATTTTTAGGAAATTACACTTTTCTTGGGATGCTCTTTTACTAATGGGGTTGATCAAGTTGATTTGATTTTAAATGAAAGGATTTTAGATAAGGAAGGGCAGTTGGATTAATTAGCTTGTCCTTATGTCTATGGAAATTTTCAGTCATCCAGGTCATGGTTGTCCCAAAGGTGCTTTTTCAAGAAGCAATTGGACTTTCTGGGGTGGATTTTTTTCCCCTTTGAAGATGTTTTGCTTCTCATCCAAGAAGCTTCTTCAGCGCTGAATGTAAGCAACTAGTGATCACTGCTTCAAAATTCAGAAGACTGTTATCTTTGGCTTGTTCACAGCAGTGTGGGCAAGGAAGTACAGGATAATCCCCTTTTCTGAACTATGGTGGCCTGTGATTTAAATACAATAGAAATCTGATTTGTTATCTGGCAACTTGTAGAGACTTACACTCCTCTCCAGACTAGGAAACTAATGCCATGCATAGACTGTTAGATCAATACTACTTTACTGTAAAGCTATCATAACAGAATTTTGTATGTTTGAATATGCTCACACAAACCTAGGGAGAGGTTTGCCTATGATGTAACTAATGTTACTTGCTTGGTGTGGACTCAGCCCCCTTTTATCTGATTGTTGTCTTGGTAGTGGTTTTTCCTCCCATCTTTCACGGTAATTCTCTGCATAATCCCTAAATTTTGCTATGTGTAAACTCTGCCCAGCTAGGAGTGTATTCACCTTGATTAATGTTTTACTATAACAGTAGTGCTCGACTTAACGACCACAATTGAGCCCAAAATTTATGTTGTTAAATGAGACATTTGTTCAGTGAGTTTTGCCCCATTTTATCACCTTTCTAGCCACAGTTAAGTGAATAATTGCAGTTGTTAAGTTAGTAACACGATTGTTAAATGAATCTGGCTTCCTCCTCCCCCATTAACTTTGCTTTTCAGAAGGTCACAAAAGCTGTTCACATGATACCCAGGACACTGCAGCCATCATAAATAGGACCCAGTCGCCAAGGATCCAAATTTTGATCACATGACCATGGGGATGTTGCAACGGTCGTAAATCTGAAAAATGGCCAGAAGTCGCTTTTTTTCAATGCTGTTGTAACTTTGAA
The DNA here is from genome assembly GCF_028640845.1 of Ahaetulla prasina. Classification (NCBI taxonomy): domain Eukaryota; kingdom Metazoa; phylum Chordata; class Lepidosauria; order Squamata; family Colubridae; genus Ahaetulla; species Ahaetulla prasina. The sequence continues at coordinate 1,296 of NW_026681881.1, read as the reverse complement.
TGGTCACTAAATTGTAAGCTGAGTACTACCTGTAGCAGCTTTTTAAAATACTTTTTTTCTTAAAAAAAAATCCTAGTCTGTTCGTATCCCATTTTGGATCTAGGGTTGAACTGCTCTTCATGAACGGACATCAGCCTAATTGTCAAATTAATTCTGCTTTGATTCATATTATGAACACTACAACCCACAGAATAAAGTATGCTTTCACATAAAAGTCCTCAAATTCCAAAGACGATCAGTGAGAGAACTCTTGTGAGTACAGATAGAATGAATATGATCTATAAATTGAAGTTTATTAAATACAGCCACAGCACAATTCTAGGGATAATAAAGTGCAGAGCTTAAAAGAGAGATGCCAGATCTTGGGCTACTACCCTCTCTCATTTGTCTCTGTAGGAAGTTTTGAACTAGATTTTGAAGAGTATTATTCAGTGTATTATGTATTGGCATGTCTTTTTTTTCTGGCACAATTTGAGGTGTTAAAAATGGTGCCAGAGTTCTGTGTGTGTCTTGTGGGTTGTTCATCTCGGTAACATAATATATGAACCTTTTTTTGTGTAATCCAAGACCAAAGAACCAGAAATTATAATTAACTTCATTAGACATCTGAAGATAATTAAGCTCTTTACTCCATTTTCACTATCCAGTAATGTGTAAAGCAGACTATGTGTTTTAAAACGTTGAAATGTTTTTCATTTAACAGAAACAGTTTTCATTTAATTCACATGTCTAGAAATGAAGATTTTTTTTTTAAAAAATCCATTTTGTTCTTCACAAAACTTTTTTTTAAGTCCACAAAGCCCAGAGATCTGTCTTACTGCAGGCTTGCTTATGCATGTTAGCATGGCAAGTCAAAAATTATAATACTTATATTCGGAGTGTTTGCTAAAGACATAATGCACATTTCCTCACATCCATGTGTAATTTATAAGAATTTGCTTTTAATTGCCTATAAATAAAGCATCAATTATCTTGCTTACTAGATGTTGATTATAAAAATTGCATTAATCCATTCAATTTAACTTGTTGAAGTTAGCTTGTGGGGACAAGTTAATGGGGTAATATTGGAAAAGGGTGGCAGTGCTGGCAGATATCATACTCTTTTCGCATTTTTTCCTCTAACATGAAAATGGGAGGTATCTGCACTTCCTTTCCTTTGTGTTAGTAAATGATATTAAATAGGAACTGTCCACATCTAGTTTTAAAGTGACAAGAATGTACAAAATAGAATGGAACTACAACAGGAAGCAATAGGTAGACTAGCCAGGAAGTGAAACATTGTAATGCAGCCAGAAA
>NW_026681880.1:0-18176 GCF_028640845.1 Ahaetulla prasina | reverse complement strand
TGGTGGTGGTGGTTGAAGTTGCAGTCCTCCTCACTAAATATCCCGGTATTCCTTTGGCACCTGCTGCCTGCCTGGTGGGATGTCCTGGGCTGGAGGGGCTGGGTCCGGAGAGGTCTTTGGCAGTGTTGGGTGGTCTCTCTGCAATCAGCTATTCTTTGGGGTGGAGGTCCATATCCAGTGCTACCGCATTCTTGTACCATGCCTGTTTTCGGTTTGGAGTCCCTCTTATGCTGCAGGCCTGCCGCAAGTCCAGATCCAACATGTTTTTGAAAGTATTGACCACCACTCTCTCTGGCCAGTCTCTTAGCTTCCCAGCTAGTCTCCTAAATTCCCACACTAACTCCTTGGCAGGGCTTCCAGCCTGCTTTAGCGTTGTGATTTGGGACTCCGTTTCCTCTTACATTGCTGAACTTCGCTCTCATCAGCTGGATGAACTGGTCAGCATAGTCTAGCTCTAGTGCCCCTTCATTGTGGAGTTCGTGTTGTGACTCGTCCTCCTCCTCTCTCAGTCATGCCCTCCTGTCTCCAACTGGCCTTTGCTTAACGCGTCTGCATGCCCCACTTCTTTTCCTGGTCGATGCTGCAGCTTGTAGAATAAGCGGCTAAGAATATAGTCCATCGGGTCAAGCGTGGCGAAAGTGCCACAGGCGTTGGGCGATCGCCAGCCAGTATCCTAGTAGCGGTCTGTGGTCAGTCACGATTTCAAAATTCCGCCCAAAACATATTCGTGGAATTTTTTAACCCCTGACACAATGGCTAGTGCTTCTTTATCTAATTGGCTGTAGTTCCTCTCTGGGGAGGACATCGTTCTAGAGTAGAAGCTATAGGGGCTTCTGTGCCGTTTGGAAGTCTATGGCTGAGTACAGCCCCACCCCATAAGGGAGCGCCATAAACCAGCACTAGGGGTAATGAGTTGTGATATTGGATGAGCAGGCTATCACTTGAGAGCAGGTTCTTTACTGCTTCAAAAGCCCTATTTTCCGACTTTCCCCAAGACCAAACAGTATTTTTCCTAAGAGCCTATGCAGCGGTTCCATAGCAGTTGCTTTGTTCTTTAAAAGACCGCGTAAAATTCACAACCCAGGAATGCCTGCAGCTCTGCTTTGTTTTTGGGCGCTGGAGCCTTCCTAATTGCCTTAACCTTGCTCTCAGTAGGGTGAATTCCTTTCTTGTCTATCCGGTAGCCCAAGAAATCGACAGATTCGACCCCTATCTGGCATTTGTTTGCCTTGACTTTTAATCCGGCTGTCCGGAAAATGCCCAAAACCTTTCTTAACCGCTCCCCCAATTCCTCCATGTTTTCCCCTGGAATCAGGACATCATCGTAGTAGGGAACTACCCTGGGAGCCCTGCAGTAGTCGTTCCATCAGGTTTTGGAACAGCCCTGGTGCCACACTAACCCCAAATTGCAATCGGGTGCACTTGAAGGCCCCCTGTGCGTTACAATCGTTTGGGCTTGACTGTGCGGGCGTCTACGGCAGTTGTTGGTAGGCTTGGGCCAAGTCTAACTTTGCAAAGACTTGCCCTTGCCCCAAAGAGTGCAATAAGTGTTGCACCAGGAACGGGTAAGCGCTTTTCTGTAAGGCTTTGTTAAGCGTCGCCTTGTAGTCAGCGCAAATTCTAATTGACCCGTCCGGCTTTATTGGGGTGACGATTGGCGTCTCCCACTTTGCGTGATCGACTGGCACCAAAATCCCCTGATTAATGAGCTTATCTAGCTCCTTATCGATTTTGGTTTTAGGGCAAAGGACTCTCCTCGCCTTAAGCCTAATGGGGCTACCTGGGGTCTAAGTTGAAGGAAATAGGGGTCCCCTTGTACTTGCCCAGGCAGTCCTTGAAGACATCTTCGAACTCGTTAAAGAGAATGTCTTTCAGGTTACAGTCACTTCTGTAGATGCCAGTCACTCCCATGCCCAGGGCGAAACCAGTCTAGTCCCAACAGACTGGGCAGGGTCCCTTCACGATCGTGATGGGCAGTGTCTTCTTGTGTGGACCGTGCTCGACTCGGACGGAGGTGGTCCCTCGAACAGGGATGCGATTCCCTTGGTAGTCGTGGACTCGTGGCCGTTGTGCTTGCAGGTGGCGCTTGCGACGGCAGCGACGCCAAAGTGTCCCAGGACATGATGGTGATCGCTGACCCGTGTCTACTTCGAGCCGGCACCGTACTCCCTCTATTTTTGGTTTGGTGAAGATCTTCTTCTCCACTCGGTCGTAGCGCCTATGACCACAGTTGTTTGGTTGGAATCGCGCCTTTTTGTTTTGTTTGAGCCAATCGCGGTCGCCTTGCCGATTCAGCTCTGATTGGCCGATTTGAATTTTCGGCGGAAGGTTGGGAGCTCGACAAACTTGAGCTAGGTGCCCTTTCTTCCACACCGCCGGCATGTCGCGTCCTTAAACTTGCAGCGTTGCGCTGGTGTTGACCACCGCAGCTTCCGCATTCGTCTCTGTCCCCTTTGTCGCGTTTCTCGGTTCGGCAGACCCTTCCTCATCTTCACCGTCAGTTCGGTCTGAACCTCCTCCTGGTGCACGGGGTTGCCTTCGCTCGCCTTTGGTGGGACAGGCTTCTGCAGTGTCTCCGCCGCTTGGGTGGACATTTCATGTGCTCTGGCGTCCAGGCGGTATGGCTGTTAGGTTGCTCTTTGCTAGCAGCCGTCGCCAAGCGGATGTCTTTGACCCCTCGGATGAGTTGCTCGAGGAGCACCTCGTCTAGGTCGCGGTATCCGCAGTCCTTGGGCGCTTTTCTTAGGGGCGGCCATGTAGTCACCGATGGTTTCGCCCTCCATCTGCCTTCGCTCTCCAATTCAAACCGCCCGCTTGCGTATTTGGGCGGCGTTGGTGCAGTGGTTTTTAGTAAAGTCTGTAGAGTTGGCCATGACACCGACTGGCGTTGGCTCTGCCAGGGCTTCGCGCGATATCGATGACCTCCGGACCACAGTGGCTTAAGAAATAAGCCCTTTTCGGTTATCTGGAACTCCTTGCAGTTCGTTGGCTTCTAGAAAGCTTTGAAGCGGGTCATATCGTTCCCCATTTCTCTTTAGCCGGGTCAAGCAGTGCGGGTGAGTGTAACTGGCCATCTCGCTTTTCTGCCCTGAGTTTGCTGGGTTCGGGTCTATCGTGCTTCAGCTCGGTTCTGGTTCTCCTTAGCCTCGAGATCCCATCCTCGTCGCCAATGTTAAGTTCAGGAAGTAACGAGGCGGGAGACCAGGGTAGTGACAACAGCTCTTTAATATATGGTGAATCCAGCAACAGGCTGGGGGAAAAACCTCTCCTTTTATACAGTTCTGCTGGAGGCTTCGTCCAATCAGCAACGTGCTGATTTCCCGCTCAAATATTTAAAGGTACAACATGAATACATAACACTTTCTGTCCAAATTCATGGGGTTTCCATATGCATTGGGTCCTGCTTGCACCAGTTCACAATGGAAAAATAGGCCATACCAGGCATGCAGACACTGAAGATTCTGTAAAACAATTATATTCGATATGGCAATTTTTCTGTGGAATAGTCAAAACCAAAATGAATTTTTCAAAAGAAAGTATAAGCCAAACTATTTTTTCTTGCTAGGAAATGTTCATCTCCACCTTTTTTCTCTCTCCCTCTTGAAATGCTTTTAACCAGTTACTTTTAAATATTGATAGTGAATTGTGGAATAAATAAATTAGCTAATGTTATATATATAGATCAGTAATACTTTAAGATAAAATGTGTGAAAAAACCAAAGCATTAATATCCATATCATTTGACCAAATAGAGCAGGGGTGTCAAACTCAAGGCCTGGAGGCCAGATCCAGGCTGTGGGGTGCTTAGATCTGGCCCGCAGGGCCACCCTGGAAACAGTGAAGGACCGGCCAATACCTCTGCCAGAGGAAATGAGTTTGGGAGGGCTGCAGCTCCCAAGCTCTGTTTTTGCTGCAGAGGGTTGCAGGAGGCTGTTGCAGCCGAAAATGGAGCTTGAGAGCCCGCTTGCTGGCAGAGCTCAGGCCACCACAGGCGCCCCCGACATCAGTGGCGTGAAGCTGGCTATGACCACCCTGGCCTCCTGAGGTCAAATACAACCTTAATCGCCTCAATGAAATTGTTTGACACCTGAAATAGAGGCACAAATATTTATTTATTATTTTTAATCCTACCTTTATTATTTTTATAGCTGGCTGAACTCTGATACAAATAGATTTCATGTCTTTCTGCTTCATCTCTTGCCAAAGAAAAAAAATGCCTGATGCTAAATTTTCTTCCTTTCCCTTTGCTCTGATACTCCTTATTATTTTCTGTTTGACCCACCAGAAATGTATACTCTTTTTTTAAAAAAAAATAATTCATTTTTATTTCACATTAAAACTAAGGCTAGATCTGCACAGCGATGCCTACTCTACAAGCTTTTTAGCTGCAAACAACCAATTCCAACAAATCATGGTAATTTTAAATAGGTGAGAATGAAAAAAAATCTCTGTTATTGCTTGGTGCTTATCCATAGAACTACAAAGTTTTCTGTTAAGACCCAAATATCTATGAACCATATTCATTGAAATTTAAAATAGAGGAATGTAACCTGGTGCTCACTTTGGTGTTAAAATGGAAATCTGTCTTCCTAAGTAGCAAAATGCCAAACTCCAGCATGATCTTTTATTTCCAAAATGTAACTGGGCTCTATATGTATCCTATAGATTTAATACATTTAAAAATAGCTATAACCTCAATATATTTTGTTTGGAATTTTGTTCACTTGGAAAGAAAAGAGTTTAAAATAAATCTAGGTTGTTAGGGAGGAGAGAAATGTGAAAAGCAGCCTCAATCTTTGGGCTTACCAGATTTAGGATGCAAAAGTGGTGATATCAGCCTATGCTAAGTTAGAATTGTTCTTTCTCTTTACTATTAAGTGATTATCTAACTCAGTATTTCAACCTTGGCAACTTAAAAATATATGAATTTTAACCCTAGAATTCAACCAGTATATATCTCAAAGGTGCAAGGTTGGAAAACTCTTGTCTAGATTTTTTACAGTCCAGTTCTATTAGCTTTACTTTGTTGTTAGAAATTCTGTTTATATATAGCACACACAGATCAAACAAAGAGAATAATCACCATGTGCTTTGCTGTAACTGGTGAAGCAGGTGAAGCTAAACTCTGCATCAGATACCTGTACAATTAGCACATGCCCCCCAAGGCTGTGTGCTCACCTCTCTTCTCTATATACCAATGACTGCAGTTCTAACGATCCACCTGTTATAATTACTGAAGTTCGCAAATGACACACAATAGTGATCGGTCTCATTTGAGACAATAATGAATCCACATACAGATGGGAGGTTGAACGATTAGTCACTGGAAAGCGAGAACAATCCGGAACTGAACACACTCAAAACTGTAGAAATGGTGGTAGACTTTAGGAGAAACCCTTCCATGCTTCCACCTCTTACAATACTAGACAACACAGTATCAATAGCAGAGACCTTCAAATTTCTAGGTTCTACTATATCGCAAGATCTAAAATGGACAGCTAACATCAAAAATGTCATCAAAAAAGCACAACAAAGAATGTTCTTTCTGAATCAGCTCAGAAAGCTCAAACTGGTGCGCCTCTGGTGGTGCAACAGGCTAATGCAACTATTATTAACAGCAACTGCTTGCAATATTGCAGGTTCAAGTCCCACCAGGCCCAAGGTTGACTCAGCCTTCCATCCTTTATAAAGGTAGGTAAAATGAGGACCCAGATTGTTGTGGGGCAATAAGTTGACTTTATATATATACAAATGGATGAAGACTATTGCTTGACATAGGTAACAGCCTGAGTCTTGACAAGGCGGGATATAATGCAAAAAAAAAAAACCTGCCCAAGGAGTTGCTGATACAGTTCTACAGAGGAATTATTAGTCTGTCATCTGCACTCTAGAACTGTCTGGTTTGGTTCTGCAACCCAACAAGACAGACACAGACTTCAGAGGATAATTAGAACTGCTGTTGTGTCCCACCTCCACTGACGGCTGGGTCGGGGAAGTCCGTATCAGGCGTGCCTCTGCAGCTCTGTCAAAGTCCTAGCAAAGTTCTCAAGGCAAGCAGGAGACCAGGAAGTGACTTCAGCAATCCAAGGTAGACTTTGCCTGACTCAGAGAATGCCAGAAAGCAGATCCTTTATATAGGCCATGGGGTGTGGCTCCATGACTCAGCACTTATCCAGGCCTGCCCCTCCCTTCCTTTTGCTGATGCCGCCTATCAATTCTCCTGAAGCGAGGATCTCTCCAGGCTCCAGCTGTTGGCAATTCACATTCCTCAGGCTCACATGCTGTGGGGGAGGGAGAGCCAGGGCTGGGGGCTGGAGGCACGTCAGGCCCTTCGTCTTGTTCGGCCTGTCTGGGCATGGTGCCAGGGCTGGGGCCTGGAGGCATGCCAGGACATTCCTCAGTGTTCGGCAGGAGATAAGAGGGACCCAGCTATAAAGCGAGTGAGACACAACAACTGCAGAAAAAACAACTGCTACCAACCTGCCTTCCATTGAGGACCTGTATACTGCCTCAAGTCAAAAGAGGGCTGTGAAAATATTTGCAAATCACATCCTGGAAATAAACTGTTTCAACTCCTACCCTCAAAACGACGCTACAGAGCACTGCACACCAGAACAACTAGACACAGGAACATTTTTTTCCTGAACGCCATCACTCCGCTAAACAAATAATTCCCTCAACACTGTCAAACTATTTACTAAATCTGCACTACTATTAATCTTCTCATCGTTCCCATCACCCATCTCCTCCCACTTTTGACTATGTGACTGTAACTTTGTTGCTTGTATTCTTATGATTTATATTGATATTGTTTCCTGATTGCTTATTTGTACCCTATGACTATCATTAAGTGTTGTACCTTATGATTCTTGATGAAGGTATCTTTTCTTTTATGTATACTGAGAGCACATGCACCAAGACAAATTCCTTGTGTGTCCAATCACACTTGGCCAATAAAAAATTCTATTCTATTCTATTCTATTCAATTCAGTTCTGTTCTGTTCTGTTTAACTGTAACAGGAAATAGAAAATTTTACTTAGAACAAAACAACATGGAGTATATACCATGTTGATCCAAAGCTGTAAACACGGCCATCTACTGGCTGACTACTACTGTAGTTAATGCACAAAAATATATTCCAACGATAAATTCCAACATTTGTGGTCAATAGTATTTGACCAAATATTTTGTGAATGGGCATAACCAATATGGTTCCAATTAGAAGCACACCTTCTACAAGGTGTTTAGTAGGTAAATCAAGTCCTAAATGACCAGTCCTTGAAGTATAGGACATGTATGTCCTCCAAAAGAAATTAGTATTAGAGAATTGTTTGTAATTCATTGTATTCCAAGAAAATACTTTTCTGGATAGTTTCCCCCAATAAGAACATACAGTGAGTTTCTTGGTGTTCCTAGATCTGGCTTTTTTTCTGGTTACCCAAATTGATATACTAGCCAGCTAGTGGTGGGTTTCAAATTTTTTTACTACCGGTTCCGTGGGCGTGGCTTGGGAGGCGTGGCTTGGTGGGTGTGGCAGGGGAAGGCTACTATAAAATCTCCATTCTCACCCCACTCCAGGGGAAGGTTACTGCAAAATCCCCATTTCCTGCCGATCAGCTGGGACTCAGGAGGCAGAGAATAGATGAGGGTAATAGTCAGAATTTTACTATCAGTTCTCCAACTACTCAAAATTTCATCCAGTTCTCCAGAACTGGTCAGAACTCTGAAACCCACCTCTGTAGCCAGCACACCCTTTTTAATAGCTTTCAAGAGAAAGGGAAAATTCTGAATCTACAATTCAAAATTTCACATTCAATTTTCCCAGGGATAGTCATAGTCTATATAGGAGTTGCTTAAGAATCAAATTTCATCAGGCCATTCCTTTTCCAGATATATGCTGAAGGTGTGAAGGGTGCAGCTGTATGGTGATATTTTATGCTGTTTTCCTCAGTTAATCCTAAACACATGCATAGGATCAGGGGAATGCAGAGGTTTGCATTGAAAATATTAAATATAGAGTTCAAGTTGCAGAATGAGACTGCCTATGAGGAAAGCCCTAATGAATGAGTTCTAATTGCACTGTCATTGAATAGTTCACTGCATTCAGAGAAAAGAAAAATGCAATTTATTAACATGTGAATGCATTCTAAGACAAACAAGTCAACATAGTTAGTGTCCAGGGTTTGATAACATTAATGGTCAATATATTAACCATCTCCATTCTCAGTGCCAAAAGCCACAGGACTTTTGATTTATTTATTTATTTATTTATTTATTTATTCAGAATACCGCCCTATCTCCCGAAGGACTCAAAAACATTTATGTACAAATTAAGATAACCATTAAAAACTTATTCTAAAAGCCAAATTATTAAAAATAATATAAATATTCTATAAATTTAAAATCTAGTCCAGTCCTGCACAGATGAATAAATGTGTTTTAAGACACAGATAAACAGAGAGAAGGAGATATAAAGCTGGTTGTACAGCAACATTAGCAGCTGCTGATTATCAGGCAAGATCTTAGAGCTTTTCATTCCTTTCTCCCACCTCTCTCCCAAATGTTCAGCTTGCTGTGCAGGCTTGGTGTTTACAATTCAGGCTACAGAGGAGGAGGAGGAGGAAATATTTTGCCTATTGTTCAGTGACGTCAATGGCTGAGCTCCCAGGCGCTTGAGGGACTCTGAAGCTTAGCAAATGTCAGGACTACAGCATGTGCCTTCAAAGCCTCTGCTTGTTATAGCATATCTTTTTCAGGCCCACGTCTGGCTAGAACTGGCGTATGTGAGGGAAAAGGTATGGAAAATGTCAAATTTTAAATTTCTTACCTGTGAAACAGCAATTATTTTCCTGACTTATAAGGGTTGAGGGGGAGGGAGGGATCATTTTAGGCAGATTTCTATCCAGCAATATAATTCTTTCCAACATCGTGGTTTTCATTATCCTAAAACTAAAAGAGTAAAGAGCATTGTATAATGTGGAAAAATACTTTTTTCCATTGTTAAAAGATTGTGACAGTCTTCATCACTCTGCAGCATCATCTTCACTTCAACCATGCTGATTCTCTCTCCCTAATTCAGAACTGAAAATTGAAGGTGGGTGTATTATTTTTAGAGAGCCAGTTTGATGTAGTGATTGCAGCACCAGGTTAGAAACTGGGAGTTTGTGAGTTCTAGTCCTGCCTTAGACACAAAGCCAGCTGGGTGACCATGGGCTAGTCACACTCTCTCAGCCCTAGGAAGAAGGCAATGGCAAACTATTTCTGAAAAACTATGCCCAGAAAACTGCAGGGACTTGCTCTGCAAAAATTGGGCATCACACACACACACACACCTTTGAGGGGGGTGTAAATGAAAGAATCAAGTTGGTGTCAATGATCAGTAGTAATCCAGGACAGCTAATGTGTAAATTCCCACTTCTTCTATTATTCTGTTTATTAGCTAAAACTTTGTCATCAAAAAAAGTCATATTTAAATTGTGTATCTATCCTATTTTATTGTGCAACCTGCTGATAGTGGGATGTGGCTTTTGTACATGTTCTCCCTGTAGGTCTATGTCATATTTATAGTTATGCTTACAGAGTGTACTCACACTTGCATGGGATCAGGATCTCCTGAGAGTAGAGAGATTCCATTTTCAATAGCTTTGGCCTGAAGGCAGTTTAAGAAGAACAGAAATGTGATTTTTTTAAAAAAAAAAAAAGAAACTTGATTGAGGTGAAAGTAGCTCATCAAGCTTTTCACTGTGTCCAAATCCCGGAGAAGCCTGAGTGCTGAATTCACATGATTAGATGCTTTGCTTTCAAAGAATAATTAGGAAGAAATAATCCAGTTCAAAGTCTAGACATTAGGAGACAGAATTGCCTCAGGTGCCAGATCTGGAGTACCGTAGATTTCCTATTTTATTATATATTTTTTTTAAATGGAGGGTGATGGAGCATTTATTTTCCCCCTCTTTGGTCCTTTTTGGTCTTTAATTTATATTGCAACAGACTTAGAATTACTTTATACGGATAGTAAAAAAAATAATAATGTTGGAATCAAAGTAGGAAATTAATTTGACTAGGCAAATCATCCCCTAGGGTTTTTTTTTCTTTCTTTCTTGCAGTGGAAAAGAAAGTCAGCCAAGGTCATCAAGCTCCGCAGCATAGTAAGGATTGTTGCATTGAGAAAGGAGCTGCAATTGGACAAGATTATTGCCATTAAAGAGGACTGCTTTTAAAAATTCTATTTATTGAAGTATCTATAACTTGCAAAGACAAAGAAAACAGCAATCGTAATTAATAGCCAGATAATCATTACAAAATCAGGAAGTAGGGTCAACTGCATATATAAGTTATATAAGATCCAATACATATAAGATTAAAAAATCCACAGTTGGACGCTGCCTCAGAGAAGGATCTGTTCCACCTTTCCACTATCTTTGACTTTTGAAGGCCATGTCCCCAGCTTCGCCCCTGCAAAAACACATTCTGGTAAAATATTCTTCCACATATCCCATGGCATTATCTTCACCTTACTCCCAAGAAATGAGTGAGACATGCTTGAGTGATCTTTAAGGTAACATTTTCCCTCTTATTCCGACACTATCCAAGAGCATCATCCAAAATATATTACAAAATCTGTTGGGCTTTGGGTTTATCCAACCTGTAGGATCAGGAGCCATTTTAGAGGGCAGGAACAGGCCATGTTGCCCTGGAGCCATGTTTTGCCCCACCAACAGATGTAACACTGGACCGCTTTTCTTGCTCCACTTTGAAAGTAGCATTTTCCTACTTCTGGTGGCTTGCATGGTCCTGTCTGGTTTGCCCAATGCACTTTAAATCCTTCTGAATCAATCCTTGTACTTTCATTGGCTGCTTTGCAGAATCAGAAATATTCCCTCACTGCATCTTCCTTGCTCTGCCCGAACAACACCTGCTGCAAATTCTGCTCCAGTAGGTTTTCCTTACACAGTTACAACACTGATCTCAGGTGCAAAACATCCTTTGCCTGAAACCCAGCAAGAATTATTTTTAATTAATATTTTTTCTTTCCCTCGGCTGTCTAATTTTTACCCATTGTTTTCATAAACCCAGCGGTGCACCGTTTCATTTTTCACCTTTATTTTTTCAGTTATGAAAGGGTGCAGCAGCAGATGTATTTGTTTTTTTTTTCTTTTTAAAAAGCCCAGCAAAAAAGCAGGTAGCTTAGGGAAAGATAAATACGTCTGAGGGATGGGGGTGGGAGAGCAAGTCTGACAAATCAGGGGCTTTCTCGTGTTAGACAAGTATTCTAACCATTATGCTGGCAGAGAGTTCCTACTGTAACAGGAGCTGCAGGTGTTATTAGGGAAAATTCCAGAAATATATTTTTTTTATTTTAAAACATGCTCTGCATATGCAGATGTGCATTTTGTTGTTTTAGTTCTGTATGCAGATGCTACATACATCTATTGATTTATCCTGGTTGAGTTTTGAAGTCCATATGTTTTTGCAGTGTAATAGTTGCAGATTGCAGGACAATTTTTTCTAAAGCCAAATTGCTTGTTAGACAGTAGGTTTTTAGCCTCTAAATAGAGGGTAATAGATTGGTTTATGATTGATTCCATGACTTTGCAGGCGGCACAACAAAATGAGATTGGTCTGTAATTATCAACTAGGCTGGGGTCACCCTTTCTGAAGATAGGGATGACCGTGGCTAGGGACCATAAGTTAGGTAAGGAGCTGGTTCTGAAAGATATTTCGTAGATTATGCTACGAAATGATTTGCAAGCCGCTGCCAAAGTACCTCAGTCTGTACAGGATTTTGTAAATTGGCTTAAAGTCAAGCTGGTCCGTGCACAGGAAAGGAGCAATTTAAGGGTGCTGTGTGGACATGCCCTATGGTCAAGAGGCAAGACAGATGATTGGCAGTGACTGGGAACAGAGGAAAGGATAGGGGTGGCCAACCAGAATAGCAAGTTTCATGCCATTATCATTTTCTGCCACTTACAAAGATGGTTAGATAGCTAAAGTAGTCATGTTTTCCTTATAATAATTATTTCCAAATATTGAGACAAAATGTTATTCCGGCCACGTGGGAGGAAATGGCTAACATCTTTCATATTTAAAACGTTCACTACTCCCTTCTGAGAAAAATGAGGCTGTTTCAGGGGTGAAATCCAGCCAGTTCTGACAGGTTCTGGGGAACCGGTAGCGGAAATTTTGAGCAGTTTGGAGAACCGGTAGCAGAAATTTTGAGTAGTTCGGAGAACCGGCAAATACCACCTCTGACTGGCCCCAGAGTGGAATGGGAATGGAGATTTTGCAATAACCTTCCCCAGGAGTGGGGAGGGAATGGGAATTTTGTAGTATCCTTTCCCTAGAGTGGGGTGGGAATGGAGATTTTTCAGTGTCCTTCCCCTGCCACGCCCACCAAGCCACGCCCACAGAACCATTAAAAAATTCATATTTAGTAAAAAAAAAAAATCGAATTTCACCACTGGGCTGTTTGAATTATTTTTTACATTGCATACTCAGGTTCCCATTTTATTTTTTTCAGTTTGTGCATTTTCAAGTAGCTTGTTGTGTTACAGCATGCTACTGTTTTCAGAAAATCAGCCGCAGTGGCAAACCAAGATCTGCATGGTTTGGATAAAACACTGTGCATCATAAAGGAAAATGCTATTTGAATCATCTAAATCATTTGTTTCATCGTGGTATTCTAAGTTATGAGTCTTGATATATGAGTGTGGGGTAATGCAACTGGGAAATGTGATTATTATTTCACTACAAGGAAAATGCTCTTATATATGGAGAGTTATAAATTCTCAGTAATTTCTCTTTTGGTCCTGTGCCTACACTGTCAATGCCACTTTTTGCAATTGTTGTGGCATGGCCTAGCACAGGGATTCTCAGCCTTAGCAACTTTAAGGTTGCTAAACATAGCTGGTCAAGGAATTCTGGGAGTTGAAGTCCAGATATCTTAAAGTTACTAAAATTGGCCTAGCAAGAGATAATGGAAGACAGGGAGAAATGATTCATTTGCCCAACTACTAGCCAACAGGAAGAGAAGAGAAAAATAAAATATGATGCTTAGTTGTTAAACAAGCAGGGAAAATATGAGGCCAAAATTCCCAATAGCCAGAAGGAGGACTGGTGTAGCCAGCAAGCAATATTTCATAGCCTCAGGCTGTTTTCCTCATAGCCAGCATTTTGATATATTGCTATAGTCCTACAAGACTGTCAGTTACATTCTGTCCTATCAGAAATGGCATATGAGCCCCTAAAATAAGACAAACAATGCACAGTATAAGCACCAAAACATAAAACTGCATTTTAAAAACCCTGAAAAAACAGTACTGTGTTAAATATAACTGAAAAAGCTGAATTAAAAGGGGCAGAGATTGATTTCATGGGTTATTATTAATTACACAGCTGTGCAATTATGCTATTTTGTTGTTTACTTAAGCTCCTATACTCCTCCGTTTCCTAAAACTCTGAGGGGCTATCTTGAAAATAGCATGGTTTTATTTATGGTAGATATAATTACGGCTGGAAGAAATTCAACACTGGAAACAGGAATGGTCTTTAATGATTGTATTCACTCTTCATGTTAAATCAAGGTTTGTTTTTATAGTGCTTTTTAAAAGAAGCCATGGGTAAGATAAGATAAAAACTGATTTGCCAGTCTTTCGCTTATTTGAATCCTCCCCCATCATCTTTGTGGTGTCTAAGCAATTGGCACATGCTGGCTGATCCCCACCCCAAATAGATTCTAGTGATTTAATCAGGATTGGAACTATGAAGATCATTTAGGAAAATCTATATTTTGGAAAAAGTACTTATCTATGAGCAGTGACAAAGAACAACAGAGAGCAGAAGAGGTTAGGCAGTTAAAGAATGAGTAACCCCCCTGTATCTTGGTCTGAATGACAAACAAAGCAATTGTTAAGGTAAGCATACTGGCAATGCAGAAGACAGTTCTTATTTTGATTTCTTCCTATTAAGAAAAGTCTTGAAGTTTAGAGCACATTCTAAGGTAATCTGCTTATTTTTTTTTACTCCTTTTTAATGAACAAAGGAGAAGGGGGAGGAATAGTCATGTAGCTGCAAAGCTTTTCTTACTGCCAAAGTCTCAAACTTTTGATTCCCATTCCAGGCCATACCTTGCAATCTCATGAATATGGCAAAGCCATGAAGCCATGGTGCCAAGCTTTAATAAAAACCTTGGGGTTGCTGTTGTTTATTGCTTCTACACAGAACCTAGCATTGGATCCTGTGCAAACGGGTCACTCTTGGGTATCTCTGCTGTCATTATTGATCCTGACAGGTAGTAAGAGATTTGGATAATCATCTTCCTTGATATGTTATGCTTTTCAATCTGTTTGCTAGAGCTAATAATAAAGCTTAAAATCTGTTTACTTACTGGTGTGCTTATTGTCTCCAGATCCAAAAGAACTAATTGCCTGGGTGCTTGACCACTGTCCTGACACTTGGCAAAGCAGTAGGTACCAGTAGAATAAATGAGTGTTTCAGATGATGGATGAAGCACCCAGATTTAACCACTGTGTGGAACCATTCCCGGGATTTGATGACCATCTGCGCTCAACTTCAATGTGGCTTAACATGTCATACAAAAGCACTCAGCATGACAGCGTTCATACAACAACACTAAATCATAAACCAAATAGCCAAGTTCATCTTAAACTTAGACTAAACCAAATACATTATATATAGCGCATGAACCCAATCTTCTCTGTTAGGTTCGGGAAGTAACGAGGCTGGAGACCAGGGTAGTGATAACAGCTCTTTAATATAGGGTGAACCCAGCAACCTGGCTGGGGAAAAACCTCTCCTTATATACTGTTTAACCGGCGGCTTCAACCAATCAGCAACGTGCTTGTTTCCCGCCAAAACATTTAAAGATACATAACACTCCTCCCCTCCCAGAAAACACTTTACCTCTATTTACATATTATTTACATGTTATTTTTCGGCGTAGTCAAAATAACCTGGCGTCTCCTAATTCTTTCGGACCTCGCGGTTCAGTCCTTGGAGTGGGTTGAGCTGGTCGGAGGGCTGTTGCTCCTCCAGCTCTTTCTCTAGGCCATCCGGCCCTGGATTACTGCAGACTCTTTTCTAGGCCATCCGGCCTTGGATTACTGCAGAGTTTTCCTGCTGTTTCCAGGGAACCTGATGGCGTCGCTGGACCTCCGGGACCTCAGCTAAGTCTTGTGCCTCCCCCGGGTTATGGTCAGCTGTGGGTTCAAATAAGGAGTGGTCATGATCTGTCTCATTTAGCTCGGGTTGTTCAGCTATTCGTTTCCTTATCTGATCTATGTGGCGCCTCCATACTCGGTTGTCTTTTAACTCAACTAAGTATGATTTTGGACCAGTTGCTTTTATGATTTGCCCTGCTAGCCAACTTGGGCCGTCCCCATAGTTGCGGGCCCACACTCGATCGCCTATGCCCATTTCTCTAGTTTTCAGTTCCCCTTGTAACCCTCTGGTGTGTAAGGATTAAGCAGTCAAGTGGGCACGGAGCTTCCGTCCCATCAATAATTGGCTGGGCTTCTGCCTGTAGCAGTGCTGGGGTTCTATGCTGAGCGGCCAGAAAGAAATCTATCTTTGTTTGCCAGTCACCTGGCTTGAGCCTGGACAATGCCTCCTTAGCGCTCGGACGGAACGCTCTGCAAGGCCATTCGGCGCGGGGTGGAAAGGCGCAGAGAGGGCATGTCGGATGCCCTCATCTGCCAGGTATTCCTCAAACTGGGTTGCCGTGGAATTGCGGGCGTTGTCGGATACTAGTGTGTCAGGCAACCCGTGGGTTGCGAATAGGTGGCGCAGGGCTGCGATTACTGCCTCGGCTGTCATGGATTTCATGAGAATGATCTCCAACCATTTAGAAAGCGTCGACTACCACTAGGAAGGTTTGGCCGTGGAAAGGGCCAGCAAAATCAATGTGGATTCTTGACCAGGGCCCTTGGGGTTTTCCCATTCCTGACTGGGGCCGTTGGGGTAGAGGTCTGGACTCTTGGCAAGCCTGGCATTTCCTACCCTCTCAGCAATTTCTGAGTCCATGAGTGGCCACCACACATAGCTTCTTGCTAGCCCCTTCATCCTTACGATCCCTGGGTGACCCTCGTGGAGGTCCAATACCTTTCCCTCAATTTCTCCGGGATTCACCACTCGATCACCCCATAGCAGGCACCCCCTTGAGCCGAGAGTTCCTCACGTTTTTACAAATTCCTTAAACCGTTCGCCCGGCTGACCACCCTCTTGTACCCAACCTAGTACAGTCCTCAAAGTAATGTCGGTATGATGCCGAGCCACTTCCTTAGATGTGACTGGGCCAGAGTCAAGAGTCAATAGCAGGATGGGCGTCCCGGAGTGGGGTCTTGATCGCCCTGGTAGTGGGCATCTGCTTAAGCGTCCGCATGCCCACTTCTTTTCCTGGTCGATGCTGCAGCTTGTAGGAATAAGCGGCTAAAAATAGTCCATCGGGTCAATCGTGGCGAAAGTGCCACAGGCGTTGGTGGTCGCCAGCCAGTATC
The DNA here is from genome assembly GCF_028640845.1 of Ahaetulla prasina. Classification (NCBI taxonomy): domain Eukaryota; kingdom Metazoa; phylum Chordata; class Lepidosauria; order Squamata; family Colubridae; genus Ahaetulla; species Ahaetulla prasina. The sequence continues at coordinate 1,661 of NW_026681880.1, read as the reverse complement.
CTAACAGCGGTCTGTGGTCAGTAACAATTTCAAAGTCTCTCCCAAAAACATATTCGTGAAACTTTTTACCCCTGACACAATTGCTAGCGCTTCCTTATCTAACTGGCTATAGTTCCTCTCTGGAGGACATCGTTCTGGAGTAGAAGGCTATAGGGGCTTCTGTGCCGTTTGGAAGTCTGTGGCTGAGCACAGCCCCACCCCGTAAGGGAGGCATGCAAACCAGCACTAATGGCAATGAGCTATGATACTGGATCAGCAGGCTATCGCTCGAGAGTAGGTTTTACTGCTTGAAAGCCCTAGCTTCCGACTTTCCCAAGACCAAACAGTATTCTTTCCCAGAAGCTTATGCAGCGGTTCAGCAACGCAGTCGCTTTGTTTTTAAAAACCGCGTAAAATTCACTAGCCCAGGAATGCCTGTAGCTCTGTTTTGTTTTGGCGCTGGAGCCTTTCTGATTGCCTTGACCTTGCTCTCAGTGGGGTGAATTCCTTTCTTGTCTATTCGGTGGCCCAAGAATTGACGGATTCTACCCCTATCTGGCATTTGTTCACTTTAACCTTTAGTCCGGCTGACGGAAAATGCCCAGAACTTTTCTCAAGCGCTCCCCCAATTCCTCTACATTTTCTGCTGATATCAATACATCATCGAAGTAGGGAACTACCTCTGGGAGCCCTTGCAGAAGTCGTTCCATTAACTTTTGGAACAGCCCCGGTGCTACACTCACCCCAAATTGTAATCGGGTACACTTGAAAGCACCCTGTGAGTTACAATCGTTTGGCCTTCGGCTGTGTTGGCGTCTACGGGCAGTTGTTGATAGGCTTGGGCCAAGTCTAACTTTGCAAAGACTTGCCCTTGCCCCAAAGAGTGCAGCAAGTGTTGCACCACGGGGACCGGGTAAGCGCTTTTCTGTAAGGCTTTGTTTAGCCTTGTAGTCAGCGCAGATTCTAATTGACCCATCTGGTTTTACTGGGGTGACGATTGGCGTCTCCACTTTGCGTGATCGACTGGCACCAAAATCCCTGATTTATGAGCTTATCTAGCTCCTTGTCAATTTTAGGTTTAAGGGCAAAGGGACTCTCCTTGCCTTTAACCTAATGAGCTACCTGGGGTCTAAGTTGAAGGAAATAGGGGTCCCCTTGTACTTGCCCAGGCAGTCCTTGAAGACATCTTGAACTCGTTCATGAGTATGTCTTTCAGGTTACAGTCACTTCTGTAGATGCCAGTCACTCCCATGCCCAGTGCGAAACCAGTCTAGTCCCAACAAACTAGGCAGGGTCCCTTGACGATCGTGATGGGCAGGGTCTTCTTGTGTGGTCCGTACTCGACTCGGACAGAGGTGGTCCCTCGAACAGGGATGCGATTCCCTTGGTAGTCGTGGACTCGTAGCCGTTGTGTTTGCAGGTGGCGCTTGCGACTGGCAGTGAAAGTGTCCCAGGACATGATGGTGATCGCTGACCCGGTGTCCACCAGTCGGCACCACTCCTTCTATTTTGGGTTTGGTGAAGATCTTCTTCTCCACCGGGTTGGACCTATGACCACAGTCGTTTGGTTGAATCCGCGCCTTTTTGTTTGAGCCAATCGCGGGTCGCCTTGCCGATCCCGCTCTGATTGGATTTGAATTTTCGGTAGGAAGGTTGGGGAGCTCGACAGACTTGAGCTAGGT
>NW_026681879.1:0-18189 GCF_028640845.1 Ahaetulla prasina | reverse complement strand
GAACAACTTGCTTGCAGAAGTTGTGAATGTTCCAACACTGGAAATTTTTAAGAAGATGTTGGATAACCATTTGTCTGAAGTGGTGTAGAATTTCCTGCCTGGGCAGGGGTTTGGACTAGAAGACCTCCAAGGTCTGTTCCAACTCTGTTATTAATAATAATATGCTGATTCTGTAAATTGCTTAGAGAGGCTATAAAGCACTGTGAAATGTGCTATTGCTATGCAAAAGCCTTCTGTCCATAATGGAATATGAGGTTTGGAGACATTTTTAGAGAAGAAAAAGAAGCATTTTCTGGTGTTATTTTACACCAGTTTAGGCAATTTCAGACTTGCACAATCTATTTTGTTTTACTAGCATCCCAAGGTCCATCAACCAGAGCCAGAAGGAAATCATCCAGAAGCCAGGAATTTACTGAGTACCAAAATAAGTAGAGCTCACAGAGATGAAAATAATCCTGTTACCCACACATTCAACATTCCAGCTGTATAATTTAGAACAGGATTAGAGTTATACTTTATTGCTCTTGTTTAAGAACTGGAAACTGGAGATTCTTGAATACTTTACTCCAAATCTGCAAGAGATTATTAGCATATCACAATATGTCCATTTTCCTTTAAAGTAATGGCGTAGAAGCTTGATTGTTGCATGTCAGATATAGGTAGCCCTCAACTTACAACCTTTATTTAATGACAGTTTGTTGTTACAACAGAACTGAAAAAGTAATTTATGACCATTTTCACACTTACAACTGTTGTAACATCCCTATGATCACATTATCAAAATTTGGATATTTGGGAACTGGCTCATATTTATGGCAGTTTTTGTAAGTGTTGTGCCTTGATGAAGGTATCTTTTCTTTTATGTACACTGAGAGCATATGCACCAAGACAAATTCCTTGTGTGTCCAATCACACTTGGCCAATAAAATTCTATTCTATTCTATTCTATTCTATTCTATTCTATTCTATTCTATTCTATTCTATTCTATTCTATTCTATTCTCAAAAACCCAGAAGTAAATCTCCAAGCTCAATGATACTAATCCTTATGTAAGACTCTATACACTTGCATTCTAAAGCTTTGGTACTGTGAGCAATACGGTCAACAATTCAAGAGTTTAGGATTAATCATAGTTTCCCCTCTAAAGTCAATTTAGATGGTCGCTTCTGTCTTTCTGGAAGACTTTGAGGCAATATCTCCAGGAGTGGAACACTCCCAAAGTGATGCAAAGGAAGGTCTCTGGTCTAAAGATAAAGATTTATATAGTCATGTTAGATTCTAGGGGGTGATACTCATCTCTGTTTCTTAGTCAAAGAAGCCCGTGTTGTCTGAAAAACATTTCTGTGGTCATGTGACCAGCATGACTATGTCCCGAGGTACATAGAACTCTCTTACGGTCCCACCAAAGTGGTACCTATTTATCTACTCACATTTGCATGCTTTCAAACTGCTAGGTAGGCAGGAGCTGGAACAAGTAAAGGGAGTTCTCTCCATTGCATAAGGCAATGGGGGGATTCAAATAATTTAATAACCCGTTCTCTGCCCTAACAATTTCTTCCAACAACCAGTCTGCCAAACTGCTCAGAAAGTTAACAACTGGTTCTCCTGAAGTGGTGCGAACTGGTTGAATCCCACCACTGGCACAAGGACTTGGGTCTCAAACCTCTGTCAGCTTTCGAGCTGATAAGCTCAGCATCTTTAATTGATCTAATGAACCCCTAAATAAGTTGCTTTTCAGAACAACATTTTGGTGTCTACTGTTGTCTTTGAAGGACAAGGGGACAGAACACTTGAACAAGTTTCACTTTCACTGAACCACTCCATGAGATATCATAGGATTGCTTTGCCAGCCTGAGAAAAACCCTTTTCATTTTTGGTGGGGGGGTTTTGTCTCCCATCCAAAGACAGAAAATCACATTCCCTTTCAGCAGTTTCTATGGTTTTCACAAGATTAAGCAGTGCTCCCTGCAATTCATAATCAGTTTGCCTTTTTATAAAGGAAGATTAGCACGGCTACTGTAAAATTATGATGCATTTTGGAGAAAATTGCAACACGTTTAAGCTGATTTCTGGGTGAAAACACACAAGCCCTCTTCAGGGGAAAATGTAAGCAGATGGCGTTGGAGGCATCCCTTGTTTTCTCATTTATTTGTAAACAAATACTGTAAATTAAAAGCCACAATTGACCTCTATGATATTTAGAGTAAAGTAGTAGGATAATTTGACAAAAATGAAAGAGAAATGAAACTTGGGAGGGAGGGAATCACAGGGACGTAAGGTTCTTGATCAAATATGATCAAAATAAGGACAAAATAGGTGGTAGCTGTTTTGGGGTCTGGATCAACCTTCGGTCCTCAAAAAATTCTGAACTGGATCATGGTCTGCTGAACACTCATACTGGAACATAGATAGTTGCCAAGGGCAACATGTGGATGGAGGCAAAGCTGTAAGCAAGCATAGCAATTAGTGTGTACTGACTCAACAGACCACTAGATGGAGCTAACTCTACTGGCATCAAGTAGCCTTCTGGACTTCCATAGTTCAGATCTGACATCTTCTGATATTAATCTCTCCTTGAAACAGGTTCGTGATGCCAGTCCCAACTGTGGTCACCAAGTAGTCCTCACTTACTGACATGTTAGGGAGAAAGGATTCTCCATAGTACCATTATAATTACATCACCACGTGATCTAAGGAGGAAACTCAAGACCCTGGGTGATCAGATTATGTTTTCATCCAACTTTTTAGGAGGACTGGAAAAAGAACGGAGGATGCAAATGAATGGATGACTCTTCAGAAGGAATCAGTGGGAGAAATTTGCTTCTTGGAATTTAGTCTGAATTCTCTAGATGAAGAACTGCTGGAGAACAAAGGTGGGTTGCGCTGCACAATGACTGGTAAAAATGTCTTTGCCTGAAGCATGGCAAGCTTGATCAGGAAGGCTTTAAAATGAATCCTATGGAGGATGAAGAAGAACACCTTATTTATTTATTTATTTGTCAATTATATATAAAATAACAGGTAAAAGTATAAACATAATTTGGATACATGAAAAGAGTAAGTAAAAAGGAATATTAGGACAGGGACTGTAGGCACGCAGGTGCGCTTATGCACACCCATTACAGACTTCTTAGGAATGGGGTGAGGTCAATATTAGACAGTTTAAGCTTAAAATTTTTGGGGGTTTGGAGAAAAAACTACAGAGTCAGGTAGTGCATTCCAGGCATTGACCACTCTGTTACTGAAGTCATATTTTCTGCAATTAAGTTTGGAGCGCTTTACCTTGAGTTTGTATCTATTATTTGCTCAGGTATTGTGGTTGAAGCTGAAGTAGTCATTGACAGGTAGGACATTGTGGTAGATAATTTTATGTACTATGCTTAGGTCAGATTGAAGTCTGCATAGTATAAAATACTTTATAGCATTTTATCCTGAAATAAAAGCCACAGATAAAAACTTGCACACTATTGAAAAAAAGTAGGGGTGTTGTTATAATGGGGCCTTTAAAACCAATACAAATACAATCTGGCTAATCCATTGTTCCAGCAGAAATTAGCTCAGAACCGGTACTAGTCCTGTTTTATCATGTAGATTCTTTCATCTTTGATAATCCTTGCTGTGGACATATTTTAAGGGGAAAAGATACCATTTCAAAACCTTTTACAAAAACCTTTTACAAAAACCTTTGCTTCTGCTTTTGCCTGGTGATCATTATACATCTCCAGAATTTGGGCGATCCCATTCCGGGTAATCCTGGATTTACAGCCATGGGTTTGAAGTTATAACGGCACTGAAAAATGTGACTTCAACCAGTCTTCATACATTACAGCCTCCCCATGGTTACACGTTCACAATTCGGGCAGTTGGCAACTGGCATGTATTTGTGACATGCCGGGGTCATGTGACAACCATTTGCAATCTTCCCATTTGGGAAATGCAGTGATTTGTTTAACAACTCTGGGGGTGGAGGGTGGAAAGTCACAAAATTGAGCGCAACTCACTTATCAACCACTTTGCTTATCAATGGAAATTCTGGTCCCATTTGTGGCCGTAAGACAGGGGCTACCTGTATTGGGATTTTCTGTTTATTTCCTTCTTTTTGTTTCCTGACAGGATTACATTACGCTCAAAAAGAGGGCTGTGAAAATATTTACAGATCCCTCACATCCTGGACATAGCACTGCACACCACAACAACTAGACACAAGAACAGCTTTTTCCCAAACAACATCACTCTGCTAAACAAATAATTCCCGCAACACTGTCAACTAAATACTAAATCTGCACTACTATTAATCTTGTCATCGTTCCCATTACCCACCTCCTTCCACTTATAACTGTAACTTTGTTGCTTGTATCCTTATAATTTATACTGATATTGTTTCCTGATTGCTTATTTGTAGCCTATGACTGTCATTAAGTGTTGTATCATTAAGTGTTAAATTTGTACCCTATGACTGTCATTAAGTGTTGTAAGTGTTGTACCTTGATGAAGGTATCTTTTCTTTTATGTACACTGAGAGCATATGCACCAAGACAAATTCCTTGTGTGTCTAATCACACTTGGCCAATAAAATTTCTTTTCTATTCTATTCTATTCTATTCTATTCTATTCTATTCTATTCTATTCTATTCTATTCTATTCTATTCTATTCTATTCTCAAAAACCCAGAAGTAAATCTCCAAGCTCAATGATACTAATCCTTATGTAAGACTCTATACACTTGCATTCTAAAGCTTTGGTACTATGAGCAATACGGTCAACAATTCAAGAGTTTAGGATTAATCATAGTTTCCCCTCTAAAGTCAATTTGGATGGTCGCTTCTGTCTTTCTGGAAGACTTTGAGGCAATGTCTCCAGGAGTGGAACACTCCCAAAGTGATGCAAAGGAAGGTCTCTGGTCTAAAGATAAAGATTTATATAGTCATGTGTTGTGACCCAGGTTCCTGGACCCGGACTCCTGGACTCGGATGATTCAGAAAGTGAGGGAGAAGACCTGGCCAGCCCTGCTTCTCTTGAGCCCTTTCCCTCCCTGGCACCCACTCAAAGGGATGGGGAGGGGCCGGCACAGCCTGATTCCATGGAGCCTCCTTCTGATTTGTAGCGCCCAAGAACAGTTTTGGAGCGATGCAAGGTCACGTAGGCGTGTCGCCGTGCGCAGCAGCGGAAGAGTTGGGACAAAGCCAAGTCATAATTGTCATGCAGTGACATCTGCAGAGACTATAAATAGGAGGCGGGACTTCCTGGTTTTTTGTCTTGGACAAAGTAATGAGTTGGCGCGAGCTAATGAATTGGCGCGAGCTAACTATTTCAATGGAGGAAAGAATATATTCGTGAGTAATTCTGGCCTTATCTATAATTTCCTCGTTATCTCCAGAAACTTGGCAGGCCCGTGGGTAGACGTGGCCAGGACATGTATCTATGTAAATAAAAGGGAAAAAAAAAAGGAAGGCCTCTGACGGACTCTTTGCTGGGAGTATTGGGGGAAGGGAAACAGAACATTTTGTCCAAGACCTGACTAAAACATCTTCTACCAAAGATGGATCAGCAGCAGGTACAGCAGCAGTTAGAGCAGCTACAAGCAGCTAATCAACAGCTCCAGCAGCAAGTGGCTCACTTGGCAGGCCAACTTGCTGCCAGGAATGTGCCTGCAGCCCCCATCCTCCCTCCTCCTCCTCGTCGCAAGTGCCCGATAACCGTGCCGGATAAGTTTTCTGGGCAGCCTGAGATGTTCCCGACCTTCTTGGGACAGTGCCAGCTCTACATGGCTATGAGGCCAGAGGATTTCCCAGACGACCGGGCTAAGGTGGCCTTCGTGATTAACCTTCTTTCCGGCTCGGCTGCTCGATGGGCCACGCCCCTCTTGCTCCAGGACAGCCCCCTGCTGGCGGACCAACAGCGTTTTTGGCAGCACCTACGCACCATGTATGAGGACCCGTTCAATGCTGACGGCAACCAGGCGCCTTAAGGAACTCAGTCAAGGAAACGCCTGCAGGAGTACATCGCAATTTCGTCTTTTGTGCCAGGACTCTGACTGGAATGATGCAGCGCTGGTGGACGCGTTCCAGGAGGGACTCTCAGAGGAATTGCAAGAAGCTGGCCCGCGTGGGCGCCGGACCCTCGACAACTTGGTGCCCTTTGTCTCCGCCTCGATGCCCGTCTGCAGCGGCGCGTCCCGTCGCACCCCGGGACCCGCCGTCGACATCTGCCCCCACTTCCTGCACCACCAGCACCCAGGGTCGCCCACGCTTTGTAACCGCTGCGGAAGAGCCCATGGAGTTGGGAGCGCCAGACTCGCCTGACAGCCCAGGAGCGGAACCGAGGCGCCAAGGGGATTGTGCCTGTACTGTGGGAGCCCGCCACTCGCCGCTTCTTGCCCCAGAAAGCGGGGCACGACGCCGTCCCGAATCACAGCGTGACCAATCGGGAAGCGGGCAGGCCCGACCTCGGGAAACCCTAGGTCGGGCACGTACTAAGCCCCACTGGGCGTTGGAAGTAGACTCTGGGCCCCTCGGCATCTGATTCTGGACACACGGATATGGTTGGGGAACCAGTCGGACGGGCTCCAGGCGCATGCGCTGGTGGACTCAGGGCCACAACAAACTTTATGGACCAGGCCTTTGTGACCCAGTTTGCGGTCCCGTGGTTCCGTGGACCCTCCGGCGGGTAGAGACAATTGATGGGCGAGAACTGGTGTCCGGCCCCATTAAATTTGCCACCCAGCCTTTGCGCCTGGCTATTGGGGACCATGAGGAGGCGATCCAGTTTTATGTCACGGCGGACCTTCATTTTCCTGTGGTCCTTGGGATGGCCTGGCGGACCCACGATCCTCAGGTGGCCTGGTCGCGGAACGCCATCTCTTTCCCGAGTCTGCAGTGCGTCGATCACATCCGCCACACCTGTGCCGCCAGAACGCCCCACCGCTGCCATCACCTTGCCTCCTGAGCTGACGGACTTCGCCGGCGTGTTCAGCGAGAAGGAGGCGGACCGACTACCCGCGGCCCTACGATTGCCCGTGGACCTTCTGCCCAACGCACCACTGCCTGTGGGACGCCTGTATTCCATGTCGGAGCCCGAGTTGGCCGCCTCAGGGACTTCCTGGACAAAAACCTGGCCCGAGGGTTCATCCGCCTTCAAAGTCCCTCTCTCGGCCCCGGTCCTCTTTGTGAAGAAGAAGACAGGGACTTGCGCCTATGCTGTGATTACCGCGGCTAAACGCCATTACGGTGCGGAATCGCTACCCCTGCCGCTCATCCCGGAGCTACTGGAAAGGTTGCGGAGGCCACGATCTTCACCAAGCTCGATCTCCGGGGCCTACAACCTGGTGCGGATGCGAGAAGGAGACGAATGGAAGACGGCATTCGGCACCGATACGGACACTACGAATACACTGTCATGCCATTTGGGTTGACCAATGCTCCGCCGCTTTTCAGCACTTCATGAACGACGTGTTCGAGACATGTTGGATCGGTTCGTGGTTATCTACCTCGACGACATCCTGATTTACTCCGGTCCAGGAAAGCCACCGACGACGTCAGTCTGGTTCTGCAACTTGCGGAGCAACAACTCAATGCGGCTGGAGAAATCGCGTCTTCTTCCGGACTTCAGAATTCCTCGGCATATCATCTCGCCCGAGGGCATAGCCATGGACCCATGTAAAGTAAGCTTTGTGTAGCTGGGAAGCCCTCGTCGGGTGAAGGATGTTCAGCGCCTACTGGGCCGCCAACTACTACGGACCTTCATCCCGGGCTTGCCACACTGACAGCTCCACTTACCCAGCTCCTCAGGAAGAAGGTTGCATTCGGTGGGGTCCCCGCAGCAAGAAGCATTCACAGCCCTCAAGAAAGCCTTCGTCACGGAACCCGTCCTGAGGCATCCCGACCCGCTCCGGCCTTTTGTGGTGGAAAGACGCGTCCAATGTGGCTCTGGGAGCGGTGCTGCTACAGGCTCCGACGAATGGTGGCACACTTTTCCTGCGCTTACTACTCCCGGAAACTCAACCCTTCCGAGCAACTACACTATCTGGGAAAAGAGTTGCTGGCTATCAAGGCTGCATTCGAGGCTTGGCGACACCATCTGGAGGGCCCGACATCAGGTGGAGGTCGAACGGACCATCGGAATCTCGAGCACCTCACCACAGCTCGGAAGTTAAACCAGCGGCAGATCCGTGGTCGTTGTTTTTGCCGGTTCAACTTCCGCGTGACCTACATTCCCAGCGGTCACAACCGAGGGCGGATGCCCTGTCCCGCAAGCCAGAGTACCTCTGCGCCAAGGACCCCTTCCTCCACGGACAGTGCTGCCGGCAGAAGCCTTGGCCGCAGCACGGGAGCCAGTGGACTTGCGGGCCCAGGTGCGAGGCGCAGCGCCAGGACGCCTGGTCGCAGCAAAGGAGAGCGGAGGTGGGCCCCACGTCTCCTTGGACCTTGGAGGAGGACTTACTCAAGTTTCGGGCGATTATATGTGCCCACAGGACCACTCCGAGCCCTCGTCATGACCCAGTGCCACGACAACCCTGCAGCAGGACATTTTGGGTTCTTCAAGACCTCCACCTGGTGACACGGACCTTTTGGTGGCCCGAGTGCGGCATGATATACATGCCTCGTGACATCCTGCGTACGTGCCGGCAAGCCAAGACCGCCACGGGGCCCTCCGGGCTCCTCAACCCTTGCCGACACCCGACAGACCCTGGGGGCGATCTCTATGGATTTCCTGACAGACCTGCCGCCGTCCTCTGGGTTCACCACGGTGCTGGTGGTGGTGGACATGCTCACCAAGATGGCACACTTCATCCCATGCCGCGGACTGCCCACAGCCGCAAAACGCCCGCCTCTTTCTGCAGCACATCTTCCGCCTCCATGGTCTACCGGACAGGGTGGTTTCGGACATGGAGTTCAGTTCACAGCCCGCTTCTGGAAGAGCCTGATGGCCGCGTTGGAGGTGCAGGTGTCTGTCGTCATCGCACCATCCGGAGACCGACGGGGTACAGAGAAGGTCATCGGTATACTGGAACAGTATCTCCGTTGCTTCATCAACCAGCAACAGGACAACTGGGCCGACTACCTGTCCCTGGCGGAGTTTGCTTTTAACAACTCTCAGCACACCTCTACTCAGATGACCCGTTCTTTGCCAATGTGGGTACCATCCGGCTCTTCCTCTGGCACCACCGGACTCTCCTGTTCCCGAACGCAGACCTTCCTGACGGAATTGCATGCGGTCCAACAGTTGGTACGTCAGCAGCTGAATCGGGCAAAGGAGGATTACAAACGGTCCGGCCGACCGCCGGCAACGCGCCCCGCTGGCAGTTGGAGACCGGTGTGGCTCTCCACCAAACACCTCCCGTCCGACCGCCCGGTAAAGAAGTTGGACCACCGATTCATCGGCCCGTTCCTGTCGAGGCAGTCATCAACCCGGTAGCCTACCGACTGACCCTGCCACGATCCATGCGGATCCACCCGTTTTCACGGTCCCTTCTGGTTCCTGAGGCCACACCGAGTCCCCTTCGGTGCCCAACAGCACCGTCACTGTCGCCGAGGACGGATCGGAGAATACGAAGTCCACAGCGTCTGAGACTCCCGCTGGCTGAAGGGTCGTTTCCAATATTTGATCGCGTGGAAGGGATACGGGACTGATTTCTCCTGGGTAGATGCCTCCGGCGTTCATGCCCCTGACCTGGTGCAGGCCTTCCATGAGCAGAACCCAGCCCGACCGCATCCCGATCGTCAGCCCGGGGAAGGGCCCTGCGGTGAGGATAGTGTTGTGACCCAGGTTCCTGGACCCGACTCCTGGACTCGGATGATTCAGAAAGTGAGGGAGAAGACCTGGCCAGCCCTGCTTCTCTTGAGCCCTTTCCTCCCTGGCACCCACTCAAAGGGATGGGGAGGGGCCGCACAGCCTGATTCCATGGAGCCTCTTCTGATTTGGCAACGCCCAAGAACAGTTTTGGGCGATGCAAGGTCACGTGGCGTGATCGCGTGCGCAGCAGCGGAAGAGTTGGGACAAAGCCAAGTCATAATTGTCATGCAGTGACATCTGCAGAGACTATAAATAGGAGGCGGACTTCCTGGTTTTTGTCTTGGACAAAGTAATGAGTTGGCGCGAGCTAATGAATTGGCGCGAGCTAACTATTTCAATGGAGGAAGAATATATTCGTGAGTAATTCTGGCCTTATCTATAATTTCCTCGTTATCTCCAGAAACTTGGCAGGCCCGTGGGTAGGCGTGGCCAGGACATGTATCTATGTAAACAGAACAGTCATGTTAGGGGGTGATACTCATCTATTTGCATGCTTTCAAACTGCTAGGTGGGCAGGAGCTGGAACAAGTAAAGGGAGTTCTCTCCATTGCATAAGGCAATGGGGGGATTCAAGTAATTTAACAACCCGTTCTCTGCCCTAACGATTTCTTCCAACAACCAGTTTGCCAAACTGCTCAGAAAGTTAACAACTGGTTCTCCCGAAATGGTGCGAACTGGTTGAATCCCACTACTGGCACAAGGACTCGGGTCTCAAACCTCTGTCAGCTTTCGAGCTGATAAGCTCAGTATCTTTTTTTTTTTTTTTTTTTTTTGTATAAAAAGTTTTTATTGGTCAAAAAAGATTTATACAAATACATATCAGGTATGGTAAATTTTCATTTTTCTTATACATGATAAGAATTTTACTCAAAATTTTAAACACATACAACAGCCATATGGCAAGCAGGTGATACGAAGTAGCTAAGTTTCAATCTTACATACACAATAATGAAGGGTCAAGAATAATCAGAATATCATACGAAAGAAAATAAGAAAAACCAACACAATACCAAATATCTTTGTCACTTCCTAGTTTTGGATCTCAGAACTCTGGGCTCAGCCTGACCCAATTCCAGGGCCGCAACAGCGGCAGCCGCCTCCGCCCCATGGTCTATAACCTCCCCTTCAATTCCTGGGTCATCTAAATCCAGGAGGGCTTTGTGTTCCTCCACGTAGGCCGCAGCCTCCATAATTGTACTAATTTTTTCGTAATGCCCTCCCGGAAAATCATCAATCCCTCTGGCATCAGCCATCTGAAGCCCACTCCTTCTGGTACAATTTGCTTGATAAAAGTAATATTTCTTTCTCATTTCACGTACCTGTCTGGGAATCTGCCTCAGAATGGCTATCTCCCTGCCCCTATAAGTCAGTGCCCCACTCCTATGTTTTCTAAGAATTTCATCTCTTCTCTCTTTCACAAATTTGACATGAACCTCTCTAGGAACTGCATGCGTGCGTGCATATTGTGAATTAACTCTATAAACTCGATCCACATCCCAATTCATAAAATCAACACCTCTCCCAAGAAATTCTCCCAACAGTTTAGTCACAACATCTCTCAAGTCTTCTTGGTCCACTTCTTCCAAATTTTGAAACCTAAGGAAATAAGACATTTTATCCATCTGTAGTCCAAGCACAGCATTGCTTGTCGTCTCCCTCTTTTCTGCACTGCCGCATCTCACCCTCAGACCTTCCACTTTCTGCTTATTTTCTGCTGAGACTTGTTGAGTATCCTTTAAATCCTTTTGGATAGTCACAATTTCTGCTCTTATTTCATCCAGTTTCTTGTCCATATTAGATAACTTTTCCAGAATTCTCCATTTCTCCAGCAGTTGGTCTCTGACCTTTGCCATTTAAAAAAATTTTCAAAATCCTCAGGCAAGCACAGTATCCTTATAATTTCCTCCGGATCCACCAGGGGCACTCACAGGAGCAACGAGTCCAGAGTACAGTTAATCAACCAGGAAGCCGAAGGAAGTGATGTCATCAAGATTCTCATAGTGAAGGCGGAAGCTGGACGCCACCATTGTTCCTCAGAGGAGGGGGCCTCAAACCTCCCTCCTAAATTTCTCCATCACCTCTTCTCCAGAGCTCCACAAAACCGTAATCTTGTTATTTTAAGTTCTCCTCTCTCCAAAGTGATTCAGATTCTTCCAGTCGCAGGGGAGAAAACGCACTCCGAATACCCACCACGCTTTGCCGATATTCCTTCCTTCTTCATTCCTCAATTCTTCCGCTCCTGTTCACCACCAGGCTGCTGCAATTATAAATCCAAAGCCCCGTGTCACTGGCACAGCGGCCCAGGCGACGCATCAAAGTAATGGCCGGCCTGTAGCCTCAACCGCCGAGCCTAGACGCGCCAGCATCGGTCCCCCAGTCCTGTATATCGGCTGGGAGACCCCTGGCGAGCCGTCCGTCGGCAGGTGTCCCGAACACCTGGCCCCTAGCCCTCGGCGGCCGGATTCGGACACTGGAGGCAGGAGAAGCCTTCCAGACGTCCGTTGCCACCGGACACCGGAAGTCGTCTCCAAGCTCAGTATCTTTAATTGATCTAATGAACCCCTAAATAAGTTGCTTTTCAGAACAACATTTTGGTGTCTACTGTTGTCTTTGAAGGACAAGGGGACAGAACACTTGAACTAGTTTCACTTTCACTGAACCACTCCATGAGATATCATAGGATTGCTTTGCCAGCCTGGGAAAAACTCTTTTCATTTTTGGTGGGGGTGTTTTGTCTCCCATCCAAAGACAGAAAATCACATTCCCTTTCAGCAGTTTCTATGGTTTTCACAAGATTAAGCAGTGCTCCCTGCAATTCATAATCAGTTTGCCTTTTTATAAAGGAAGATTAGCACGGCTACTGTAAAATTATGATGCATTTTGGAGAAAATTGCAACACGTTTAAGCTGATTTCTGGGTGAAAACACACAAGCCCTCTTCAGGGGAAAATGTAAGCAGATGGCGTTGGAGGCATCCCTTGTTTTCTCATTTATTTGTAAACAAATACTGTAAATTAAAAGCCACAATTGACCTCTATGACATTTAGAGTAAATTAGTAGGATAATTTGACAAAAATGAAAGAGAAATGAAACTTGGGCGGGAGGGAATCACAGGGACGTAAGGTTCTTGATCAAATATGATCAAAATAAGGACAAAATAGGTGGTAGCTGTTTTGGGGTCTGGATCAACCTTCGGACCTCAAAAAATCCTGAACTGGATCATGGTCTGCTGAACACTCATACTGGAACATAGATAGTTGCCAAGGGCAACATGTGGATGGAGGCAAAGCTGTAAGCAAGCATAGCAATTAGTGTGTACTGACTCAACAGACCACTAGATGGAGCTAACTCTATTGGCATCAAGTAGCCTTCTGGACTTCCATAGTTCAGATCTGACATCTTCTGATATTAATCTCTCCTTGAAACAGGTTCTTGATCTGCCATTGCCACCATTCTTCCCTGGCTTGTGTCTACAACTCCTGGCCACCAGAACTGTTATCTTAAATACAGCCGTTAACTCTTTTAAGGATGGCTAATGTTGAGGTGGGGCACATACCAGAGACGGTTGCCTTGGGCCAGACAGGTGTATGTTTATACCTGCAAACTATATCCACACTCTGAAGAATAAGGAAGTTTGGAAAGGAACTTCTTCCCTTCTTTCTCTATACTTAAAAAGTAAAGGTTCCCTCGCACATACGTGCTAGTCATTGCCGACTCTAGGGGGCGGTGCTCATCTCCGTTTCAAAGCTGAAGAGCCAGCGCTGTCCGAAGACGTCTCCGTGGTCATGTGGCCGGCATGACTCAACACCAAAGGCGCATGGAACGCTGTTACCTTCCCACCAAAGGTGGTCCCTATTTTTTCTACTTGCATTTTTACGTGCTTTCGAAACTGCTAGGTTGGCAGAAGCTGGGACAAGTAACGGGAGCTCACCCCGTTACACGGCAACACTAGGGATTTGAACCGCTGAGCTGCCGACCTTTCGATCGACAAGCTCAACATCCTAGCCCCTGAGCCACCGCGTCCCTTTCTCTATACTTAGGCTAAGTCTTTTGCAGGAAATGAAGGTTCCCCCCACAAGTACCATCTTTATGTCACAAAAACTTGGATCAAAAATGGGGATAAGCTGCAGCTACTCTACCTAGATTTTGTTGATGATATGATCTGTATAACACTGGAACAGTCTGCCATACAGTGGTGACAGGTTCTTCATGGGCAGCCATCTCTCAAAGAGGTTTAATTAGTTTTCCAGAACATTCCAGTGAGTTGTACAGACCAGGGCTCTCCAACCTTGGCAACTTTAAGAACTGTGGCCTTCAACTCCCAGAATCCCTCAGCCAGCAAAGGAATTCTGGGAGCTGAAGTCCACAAGTCTTAAAGATGCCAAGGTTGGAGACCCCTGGTACAGACAATCCTACTGTCAAGGGCTGGCGTTCTCTATCAGGTGCCCTCTTATGGAATAGCTTCCTTCCTGGCACAAGGATTGTCTTCATCTCATGGTCACCTCATGGTCTTCTGGAAGCAAGTAAAAATATAGCTGTTCTAGAGGCCCTTTGTAGTTCACTTTAAAAAAAATGATGCTACTTTTACAATTCTACAATTCATAATTCTATAATTCGTAACTTTTTTTTCTCTGGTTTGCATTCTGCTTTTAATATTTAAACCCTAGAAACTGTTTAGAGCCTAGCTGATTTCAGGTGGTGAGATAAATTTCATAGCTAAAGATGACTAAAAATAAAACCTATTTAGCTTAGATTCATTCATATGCACCCATTTATACCTATGATGAAGCTCACTAAGTATGTGTGTTCCTGTGAGTAAGAAACTGTCTCTATCAATTATTAGTAAAGCAGCTTTCAAAACTACAGTAGTTGGGTGGCTCTATACATTTATCTAATAAATACATACATAACAAATGAATTCTGCAACTGATCATGATTATGGGTGTTTTTTATGTGTGGATAGTGATTGTTTAACTTGTTTTTACTAGATGGTTTTTATCTGTGCCTTTTGCAGTTATGGTAAGGAGGGTTAGTTGGCTCTGATATAAAGCATACAACTATTAAGACATAAAAGAATATACTTTGTTGGAAAACTCACCTATAGAAAAGCATCATTTTATTATTTCAAAGACAGCAGTTACATTCAGCCAATAGTCTCTTGTATTCAGTAGAATCAAGAGCAAGAACTCCAAAGTTAGATCTTTCTTAAACCATTGATCAAAGTCAGTGTGAGTATGCACACATACTAGATCAGGGGTCTCCAACCTCTAGTCCAGCGGTTCTCAACCTGTGGGTCGCGACCCCGTTGGGGGTCGAATGATGATTTGCCAGGGGTCGCCTAAGACCATTGGAAATATGGGAAGTATACTTGCGAGTCAAAGAATCGCGCTCCAATGGTTGACTCCACAAGCCAGCTGCAGGCTCTTCAGATCGCTAGCCGAATTCGGCTTCAGGCGCGATGAATTAAAAAAGAGAGAAATCTTTGCTCTGATGTCTCCCTCTCAAGCCAGCTGCAATCACTCCCAATCGCTAGCCTAATCTGGTTTCAGGCACGATAAACTTAATAGGGGAGGAGTCTCCGCTTTAATGCCTCCGTCCTCAAGGCAATCGCAAGCAGTTCAGATCGCTAGCCAATACGGCTTCAGGCGCGATAAATTCAAAACAAAAATAATTTTACGGTTGGGGCCACCACATCATGGGGAATCGTATTAAAGGGGTCGCCACATCGTGGGGAATTGTATTAAAGGGGTCGCAGCACTATAAAGGTTGAGAACCACTGCTCTAGTCCATGGACCGGCATTGGGTCACCCAAACAAGCAAAGGCCCATTCGTGGGATGCAGGAAGCATGCAAAACCATGCCCCTTCCGGTCCTCAGAAAAACTTCTCTCCAGAGAACCAGTCCCTGGTGGCCAAAAGGTGGGTGGCTGCTATATTAGATAAAACCTCAAACTATAAAGGAAATTGTCTTACACCCAATAAGATAATAGAAAGGGAGACACAGGGGCCACACAAAC
Source organism: Ahaetulla prasina (assembly GCF_028640845.1). Taxonomy (NCBI): domain Eukaryota; kingdom Metazoa; phylum Chordata; class Lepidosauria; order Squamata; family Colubridae; genus Ahaetulla; species Ahaetulla prasina. Next base: position 2,383 of record NW_026681879.1, on the reverse strand, counting down.
ATTCTTCGATTTATAATAGAGCATATTTGATAGATGAGAGGTGCCAGGTCTCTACTTGTTATTCTAACAAGCTGATGCTATACTTTATTGTGGAAGGAAGGAAGGAAGGAAAGAAGGAAAGAAGGAAGGAAGGAAGGAAGGAAGGAAGGAAGGAAGGAAGGAAGGAAGGAAGGAAGGAAGGGGTAAGAAGATAAGAAGGTAACACAAGATATCATTGAATCTACTGCTTAGCTAAAGGCATACATTCTAGGAGTATCTGAATTACTAACAACTCCGTGGCAGTACAAAAATATAAGAAAGAGGTACACAATAACATCAGTGTGTGTGTGTGTGTGTGTGTGTGTGTGTGTGTGTGTGTGTGTGTGTAATTATGGAGGGGCATAATTACTACATTATTATTTCAACCCTGTATATCTACTCATTATAGACATTGAATTTCATATATTTCAGAATAGAAATATATGTGAGTTTGTTGGTTTGTGTGGCAATAATCATTATATCAGGGGTGAAATCCAGCAGGTTCTGACAGGTTCTGGAGAACCGGTAGCAGAAATTTTGAGTAGTTCATAGAACTGGCAAATACCACCTCTGGCTGGCCCCAGAGTGGGGTGGGAATGGAGATTTTGCAGTATCCTCCCCCCAGGAGTGGGGAGGGAATGGAGATTTTGCAGTATCCTTCCCCTGCCATGCCTGCCAAGCCACACCCACCAAGCCACACCACACCCACCAAGACATGCCCACAGAACTGGTAGTAAAAATTTTTGGATTTCACCACTGCATTATACTGACTGATTCTGATTTTCTTTTTCATTAAAGGAATAATTAGATAAAATGAAGATAGAACACTTTGTAGAATCCAGAGAATATATATTTTCAAGATTCAAATCAAAGATTATTAATATCAAATAGCATAGACTTCTCTAACTTAGAGCCCTCCATCCATGTTGGGACTACAATTCCAGTGTTCCCAGTGTGAATCTTATACTGCCTGGGAATTCTAATCCCACCCTTATGCATGGCTTTAGACGTAGGGCAGAGAGTGAGTTTGATGTACTTATAAAGGTACCAGACTAGAAACCAGAATATTGTGAGTTCTAGTCCTATCTCAGGTAGAAAGCAACTGGTGACTTTTTTTGTCCATTTACTCTCTTTCAACCCTAGTAACCAAGGCAATGACAAACCACTTCTGAAATCTTGCCAAAAAACCTGCAGGAGCTAATTCAGGCAGTCACCAAGAGTTAACACTTACTTGAAGATACAGCGCCTCCTCCCACACCAAATAATAATAATAATAATAATAATAATAATAATAATAATAATAATAATAATAATAATAATAATAATAATAATAATAATAATAATAATAATAATAATAATAATAATAATAATTGGAAGTGAAAACTATGGACTGGTCAACATCAGAAGAGGGATTTTCCAGGGTGATTCTTTGTCACTTCTACTGTTCATCATTGCTATGCTCCCCCTGTCAACAATTTTACAGAAAACTAACCTGCGTTATCAAACTGCTAAAAATTCACAGAAAATCTCTCACCTGCTGTACATGGATGACCTGAAGCTATACAGAAAATCAGAAATTGAAATCCAGTCACTGACCAATACAGTTCGAGTTTTCAGCACTGACATCAGCATGGAGTTCGCCTGACAAATGTGCCACAGTGGCACTGAAGAAAGGAAGATCGAGAAAGTGATGGAATTGAAATGCCCAATGGACAAACCATCAAGTGCAACCAACCCAAAGCCTACAAATACCTGGGCATACTGCAGCTGACAATATCAAGCATGGGCAAGTGAAAAATGTGGTCAGCAAAGAATACACGCAAAAGGTCAGGAAACTTCTAAAAAGTAAACTGAATGGTGGTAACACCATCAAGGCTATAAACAGCTGGGCCATACCCATTATCAGATATACTGCTGGAATTGTAAACTGGACTCAGGCAGAACTGGACAGCCTGGATAGGAAAACAAGAAAACTGATGACTATACACTATGCCCTGCACCCACGTAGTGACGTTGACAGGCTATATTTTCCCAGAAAGGTAGGCGGCAGAGGACTTTTGCAAGTGAAGCAGACAGTTGAAGAAGAGAAACACGCTCTGGCAGATTATGTGAAAGACAGTGTTGAACCAGCTTTGATGGAGGTCAACAAGAGGAAGTTGCTAAAAGTACGGCAAATCAAGTATCAATAAAGAAAAACAGTGATGCAAGCTCGAGCTGACAGCTGGTATAACAAAGCACTGCATGGACAGTTCCTTGAAAAGATCCAATGAAAAGTAGATAAGGAAAAGACCTGGTTATGGCTGACCAATGGAACATTGGAGAAAGAAACAGAAGGCCTAATTCTTGCGTGCCCCAAGAACAAGCC
>NW_026681878.1:0-18197 GCF_028640845.1 Ahaetulla prasina | reverse complement strand
AGAAAGAACTAGAGAGGCAGGTTATTTGCGTGACTACGTGAAAAATAACATGTGAATAAATATGTAAATAAGACCAAGTGTTTTCTGGGAGGAGGAGTGTTATGTATTAACAGTTGTGCCTTTAAATATTTGAGCGGAAATCAGCACGTTGCTGATTGGACGAAACCTCCAACAGAACTGTATAAAGGAGAGGTTTTGCCCCAGCCTGTTGCTGGGTTCACCCTATATTAAATCCGGCCCTGGATTATTCGCCGGCCCGGACCTGCTGTCCTCTAGAGGGACCGGAGGGTGTCGCTGGACCTCGCCTGACTCAGATAAGTCTCTGTTTGGTTCTTTGCTTACGATTTCTGTTTGTTCTCGGCTCCAGTCAGCTGTGGGGTTAATTAAATCAAAGTCAGGGCTGGTCTCGCCTAATTCTGCCTTATCGCTCAATCTGTTTCTTAATTGATCTATGTGGCGCCAGATTCTGCCATCGCCTAGCTCCACTAGATAAGATTTGGGGCCCGTTTGGTCTATGATTCTCCCCTCTTCCAGCTAGGGCCGGCGCTGTAATTATGTGCCCATACTGTGTCTCCTATGTTTTCTCTGAGTTTCTGGTTTTGTTTTGAACCCGTCCTTGTATGGTGCTTGGGTGCAGCCGGTCTAGTGGGCACCGTAGCTTCCGCCCATTAGCAGCTCGGCTGGGCTGCGGCCAGTGGCTACACAGGGGTCCTGTGTTGGACAGTTAGGAATGCGTCGATTTGTGCCTGCCAATCGCCGGGCTACCGTGATAGCGCTTCTTCGCACTCCGAACAAATCGTTCAGCAAGGCCGTTCGACGCAGGGTGGAACGGCGCTGAGAGGGCATGTCGGATGCCCTCTTCAGCCAGGTACCCTTCAAATAGCGCTGCGGTGAACTGTGGGCGTTATCGGACACGATGGTGTCCGTAGCCCATGTGTGGCGAAAAGGTGTTTTAGGGCTGCAGTGACAGCTCCCGCGGTTGTGGATTTCATTAGATGATCTCCAGCCATTTGGAGAATGCATCCACCACAATTAGAAATGTTTGGCCGTGGAATGGGCCGGCAAAATCAATGTATGCGGGACCAAGGGCCTTGGGGTTTCTCCCACTCCAACACTGGGGCCGTGGGTGGTAGTGGTCTGGATTCCTGACAGACTTGGCATCGGCCTACCTTGTCACTGATTTCCTGTCCATTAGGGGCCACCAGACATAGCTCCTCGCTAACCCCTTCATCCTCACAATTCCTGGGTGACCCTCATGCAGGAGTTCCAGGACTTTTTCTCAGTTCTCTGGAACTACCACCCTATCCCCCAGAGCAGGCACCCCTTGTACAGACAATTCCCCTTTTTCTTTACAAACTCTTTAAACGCTCGCCCGGCGAGCGGCCATCCCTTGAACCCATCCAATTACAGTTCTTAAAACAACGTCCGGTAGGAGGCCCGAGCCACTTCCTGAGATGTGGCTGGGCCAGAGTCCAAAGAGTCAATTAGTAGAACGGGTGCCCGGGTGGGGTCCTCGATTTCCCTGGCAATGGGCATCTGCTCAGTGCGTCTGCATGCCCCAGCTCCTTTCCAGGCCGATGCTGTAGTTTGTAGGAGTAGGCGGCCAGAAAAATAGTCCATCTGGTCAGTCTAGGTGAGAGTGCCACTGGCGTTGGGCGGTCGCCAGCCAGTAACCCCAATAGCGGTCTGTGATCCGTCACAATTTCAAAGTCTCGCCCAAAAGCGTATTCGTGAAATTTCTTCACCCTGACACTATTGCGAGAGCCTCCTATCTAGTTGGCTGTAATTTTCTTTCAGCCGGGACATCGTTCGTGAATAGAACGCTATAGGGGCTTCAGTGCCGTTTGGGAGTCTGTGGCTAAGTACAGCTCCTACTCCATAGGGGATGCATCACAAACCAATACTAACGGCAGTCTGCTACTGTACTGTATTAACAGGCTATCGCTTGATAGCAAGTTTTGACTGCCTCAAATGCTCTATTTTCTGTCTTTCCCAAGACCAAACAGCGTTTTCCTAACAACTTGTGCAACGGTTCAGCAACGGTTGCTTTGTTTCTTAAAAATACAGCATAAAAGTTTACCAGACCCAGGAAAGCCTGGAGTTCTGTCTTGTTTTTGGGTGCTGGGGCTCTCTTTATCGCCTTGACTTTGCTCTCAGTGGGGTGAATCCCTTTTTGTCTATTCCTATATCCCAAAAATTCAACAGATTCGACCCCTATCTGGCATTGCTTGCTTTAACTTTTAATCCTGCTGACCTAAAATGGCCAAAACTTTCCTTAACCGCTTCCCCAGTTCTTAAATCTTCCCTGATACCAACACATCATCGAATAGGGCACGACTCCTGGTAACCCTGTAGGAGTCGTTCCATCAAATTTTGGAATAGCCCGGGGCCACACTCACCCCAAACTGTAACGGGTGCATTTAAAGGCACCCGGTGCGTTACAATGGTCTGGGCTTCAGCTGTGCTAGCATCTACGGGTAGCTGCTGGTACGCTTGTGCCAAGTCTAATTTGGCGAAAACTTGTCCGTGCCCTAGTGAGTGCAATAAGTGTTGCACTACTGGAACTGGGTAGGCGCTCTTTTGCAATGCTTTGTTCAAGGTAGCCTTGTAATCAGCGCAAATTCTTATGGACCCGTCTGGTTTTATAGGGTGACGATTGGCGTCTCCCATTTGGCATGGTCAACTGGCACTAGTATCCCCTGGCTGACTAATTTATCTAACTCTTTGTCGATTTTAGGTTTGAGTGCAAAAGGAACCCTCCTTGCCTTTAACCTAATGGGAGCTATTTGGGGGTCTAAATTGAAGGAGATAGGGGTCCCCTTGTACTTGCCTAAACGGTCCTCGAATCGTCTGCGAATTCCTCCATTAGGGCGTTTTGCAGGTTGCATCCGTCCGTGGACGCCAGTCACCCCATTCCCAACGCCCGGAACCAGTCTAGCCCCAACAAGCTTGGCAAGGTTCCTCGACTAACGTGATGGGCAGGGTCTTTTCGTATGTCCCGTGCCGGACCTCGGACGGTCGTTGTCCTCGAACAGGGATGCGGTTGCCCTGGTAATCCTGCACCCGGGCCGTTGTTTCTGTAGCTTGCGCTTTGCGATGTGTGGCAAGGCTTTCACAAAAGTGTCCCAGGACATGATTGTGATAGCTGATCCTGTGTCTACTTCCAGTCGCACGCGATGCGCCTTCAATGTCGGGTTTGTGAAGATCTTTTCTTCGATGCGGTAGCTGCGTGGTCTATGGTAACAGTCATTCGGTTTGACTTCGCTCTTTCTTTCCTGGCCAATCGCTGGTCGCCTCGCCGATCTCGCTCTGATTGGCTGGTTTGAAATTTCAAGGAATGTGGGGTTTGCATCTCTGACTCAGAGCCGCTCTGATTGGACGATTTGAATTTTCGGCGGGAAGGTTGGGGTGCTCGGCAGACTTGAGCCAGGTGCCCCTTCCTTTCACACCGCCGGCAAATGGCGTCCCTGAACTTACATCTTTGGCGCTGATGTCGCCCCCCGCAACTTCCGCATTCCTCCGGGTCTTCCCTTGTCGATTTTCCGGTGTAGTGGACTTCTTCCTCCTCTTCGCTGGTTGACTCACGATAGGTTTCTTCGTGGTGGACTGTGCTCGGCTTTGCGCCCGCCATCGGCGTGAGTCGCTTTTGTAAGGTGTCTGCTGCATGGTTGGACATCTCATGGGCTCTGGCTTCGTCCAGAGCGTTTGCCAATGTCAGGTTGCTCTTGGCTAGCAACCGTCTCCTCAAACGGATGTCTCTGACCCCCCGTATAAGTTGTTCCAGCAGCTCTTCGTCCAGATCGCGGTACTCGCAATGCTTGGAGGCTTGTCTCAGGGCTGCCATGTAGTCGCTGATAGACTCGCCTTCCTGTTGCCTGCGCTCCCCAAACTCGTACCGTCGAACGTATTTGGACGGGGCTGGTGCGTAGTGATTCTTCAGAAGGGTCTGAAGGGTCTGCCACGATACGGAGTGTAGCGGTGTTGGCTCCGCTAGGGCTTCTGCGACGGCGATGACTGCGGACCCACAGTGGCTTATGAAGTAAGCCCGTTTGCGGTTGTCGGAGACTCCCTGTAGCTCGTTGCCTCCAGGAAACTTTCAAACGGGTCATATATATTCCCCATGTCTCCTGGGCAGGGTCAAGCGGAGTGGGTGGCGTGTAGCCGGTCATCGCTGCATTCGCCGTCACCTTGCTGGGTTTGAGTCTCGTAGTGAGTTCAGCTCTGTTCTGGTGCTCTGCCTCAAAATCCCACCTTCGTCGCCAATGTTATGTTTGGGTATTGACGAGGCAGGAGACCAGGTTAGTGACAACAGCTCTTTAATATAGTGTGACCCAGCAAAACTCTGGAGAAAAACCTCTCCTTATATACACTTCAGCCTGAGGCTGCATCCAATCAGAGACGAGATATTTCCCGCCTAAAACTCCCGCCAAAACTTACAGTAATACATTACAGTATCAATGAATGCAAATATATCTATACCTAACTAAGGAAACAGTTTGAAATAAAGCATTTACAAACTATTCAAAAGATACAATCAAATGCCTAGGAAGGAAATAAATAACTTAGAACGTATTACCTCCAGCAGGCAAAACAAAGATTAATAGGCGCCAACATCATATAAACAGGAAAAAAACAAAATCAAGGAACTGTTAAGGAGGAAACCCCTCCCCTTGCCAAGACTGACACACCCACCCACCACCTACAGAGAGAGAGAGAGAGATTCAGCCTCACACTAAGGTTGTTACTTAGCCTGATAAGGAAATGTCTCCAAGAAAACAACCAAACTCAGATCTCCAAAAATCCAACAGCTCCACTCTGACTACATATATTCTCTTTTATTAGAAGTTAAAAAAACATTAATGATTTCTTTAAAACAAATGTTAGAAAATTGGGCTAGGACTAAGGAGATAATTGTAAATCTCTCTTAGGCCTTGAAACTGCTGTGAGGATAAAGGGAAAAAAATAGGGAAACTATATGGAGGAAAGACAGAAGATAGATGCAATAAACAAAGAAACAATACAAAGTGCTTCAGATATTTTTTTTTTATGCTGTCGTACACCATGGCTGCTAATGAACTCTAAAAGAAAATGTCATGCATAATATTGTTTCCAGCTAAGATCAATTGGTTTTTTTTATTATTTTCAGCTGGAATAATTTTCTTTAAAAAGATCTTCTTTATGCAAATAATTTTCAGGTTTCTTCTGCATTATTTTTTTCCCAGGTTGCTGTTGATTTGATCCATTTCCTCCCAACTAGCAATTTGTTCTCAGTATTTATGCAGATGTTTACATATCGTATTCAGCCATAATTTTGATAATCATAAATCATAAACAAACTTATAAACTACTGTGTGGGGGTCTACATGTCACAATAAACCAAAAACAAATAAGTAACAATATGTTGTAATATGATTCATAGTAGTATGAATCTAACTATGATCACATGTGAAGGGGTTTTTGTAGTGCTGTGTATAATATGATAACATCACAGAACTAGCATCAATAACATTTGACTACATAATGATGTCACTAAAGGCAATTGACAATGAGGTGGATGACTTCACTATATTGTATTGACCTCATTGTGTTAAAGTAGATTTGCAGCCCAGAATTGTCTGAACATTTCAGAATTAGGGCTACTGTGCCAGGATTGCAAAAATTCAGTCAACCACTAAATAGCAGCAAAGACACAGATAAAATTCACTGTCCATCTAATGACTGCCCAGATTTTTGCAGGCCATATACATTAACCTTGTTCCAGGTTTCCTTAAAGCATTAAGGAAACTTTTATCTAAAGGGTGCCCCAAAAGCCAAAAGCAGTTGGTAACATAGAAAATTGCCTTATTTCTTAGTTTAATATAATATTATCTAATCTCCTAAATATCTCAGTCATAGACTAATTTGGTTGTTTCAATTGGATGTGCCTGGGATTTAAACTAGTTGTTCTGCTCTCAAAATACTGTTTATGTCCTGCCACTGAACTTCCAGAGGTCTTGGTCAGCTGTTACTATGGTCAGCTGCTACTATGCTATCTTTGTTTAGCTGCTTTAGCATGACGATTCAGCACCATAGAGAGATGTCTATAACATAAGAGGATTATTTGGGCACACCATATCCATATGCTTTTATTTTGTTTTATCAACTTCTGTCAACCAAACTGGGAAGATTTGTTTTGAATGGTCTCCAATTCTCTGATAAGGTGAGACTTATGGATAAGTCTAAAATGGATAACTGAATAATTGTATCCTGCACCACCATTGCATTGATAGGAAAGGGAATGTATCACAAAATGTTCTCTCATAATTGAACAGCAATTGAACCGCATAAATTTTACAACTGGGACCTTTTCTAACAACTTCATTTTCTTCAAATCATTAAGTACAGCTTAGAATTTTAAATAATCAGGTAATAACAAGGCAACCATTATCTTTTCATATGTAGAATTTATATAGAAATGCTTTAAACCTTACACGTCTCACAATCTCCATGGATAATTAGAATTCAAAGGGCAGCAGATGAATTCACACTGGAAAGGTTAATTTTCGATGTATATTGATTTGATTAATCCTCCTTAGCTTGTTTATCCTGTTTTCATTCCTTTCCTTTCCCACCTTTTCCTTCCTCACATATTCCAATCTTTTATTTTCTTTAAATATTGTTTTGGTCCCTCATTTATTTTTTTTCCTCTTGCAGAGTATGATTTATTATATAAGTTTCTAAATTTTAACTTTAATTTATACATAATTACAAGTAGTTTAATCGGAGTATCTGTCCTTTTCCAATCTTTTGCTCTTGTAAATAGAATCTGCTTTCCATCCCATTTTGATTCAAAGTGTCTGTATGTGTGTGTATTTCTGTCTGTCTGTGTGTGTGTGTGTGTGAGAATATTAGTCAAGACCACTGGAGAAACTAAAGATTGATGGGGAGAAATGCATCTGCACCAGGGGTGGGTTCTACTTACCTTTACTACCGGTTCGCATCGTGCCCGCGTGCATGCACTTGCTCCACTCGTGCTCGTGCACACTCTTCTGATCATACGCAAAAGCTTCTGCGCATGCTCAGATCACTTTTGATGATGTTCAGGTCAGTGGGCAGAACCTCCCACCGGTTTTACTACCATTTCTATAGAACTGGTCCAAACTGGGGGGTAACCCACCACTGCTCTGCACTAGCTAAAGGATTACAGAAAATGCTTTACAAATGGACTGAGCAAACAATTGCTATAGGCAAAGATCATGTAATTGAAAGTCTCTGGAGTGACTTCTATGACTTCTATGAAATCAGACACAGATCATCCTTGTAAAATATTACATTTTCCTTTACAATTCATCCTTTCCATTGGAAAGGATAAATGCAATGGATATTTTATTAATTAATTTATAACAATTTAATAAAGGAATGGAACTCAGCCAGCACTTTACATCTAAGAGAATCATGCTTTTGAACCATTTTAACTCTTCTGCTAATTTAGTCCCATTCTGAGGAAAAGAAAGCCACGAACACTGTTAGACCCTGTTAGATTTTCTCAGGGATAATAAAGACAAAGTTCTTGTTTTCACTTAACAAACAGAATCAAATCAGGATATGATCACACACACCCCAAATAATACAAGGCTACCTTTTGAATGTTCTGATAGACCTTGTACAGTTGTAGTAAATAGACTTTTCATAGTTTCTGCTAATCAACAGCAGCAAAACTTTTGTAACTTTCACATGAGGACACACTGAGCAAGAAGAGCCCCCAAATTAGTGGTGGGTTTCAAAGGATTTTACTACCGGTTCTGTGGGCATGGCTTGGTGGGTGTGGCAGGGGAAGGATACAGTAAAATCTCCATTCCCTCCCCAATCCAGGGAAAGGTTACTGCAAAATCCCTATTTCCTCCCAATCAGCTGGGACTTGGGAGGCAGAGACTTGGGGGCGGGGCCAGTCAGAATTTTTACTACCGGTTCTCCAAACTACTCAAAATTTTCTCTACCGGTTTTACAGAACTGGTCAGAACCTGCTGAAACCCATGCAGAATGGGGATTTTGCTGTATCCTTCCCCTGCCATGCCCACCAAGCCACACCCACCAAGCCATGCCACTCCCACCAAGCCACACCCACAGAACCGGTGGTAAAAAAAATTTGAAACCCACCACTGAAGAGGAGAAGGAAAATGAAAGGGTACCCATCAGATGCTCCCTTGCTGTTTGCATTTCCTTTCTCATAGGAACACTGGGAAACTTTTCTCTTCCATGACTTTTTACTTCTGTCTTAACCCTTCTTCTCTTCCTCCCCACCCCCATTTCCTGATCTTCCATAATAATAGCTAGGAAAGGTATTTGTCCTAATTGTGTAGACTTAACAATATTTCTCTCTTCCGGGAAGTTTGCAAGTAGAAATAGGAAATTTGCAAACAGAAATGGAAATCAGGAATCAGGATCAAGTAAGTAAATTGAATGCCAATTTACTTAATTTCTTATCTGAATCAACACAGAGACTGAGACTTAACTCTTTAAAATGGGCAATGTTATAATTTTGGCAAAAGCAATAATCACCAAACCTACTTCTAGATGGCATCATAGGGCATTATTTAAAAAAATGGAAAACAAAACAAGGGGAAGTAACTGAGGGGATAATAGAATTTATTGGCCAAGTGTGATTGGACACACAAGGAATTTGTCTTGGTGCATATGCTCTCAGTGTACATAAAAGAAAAGATATGTTCATCAAGGTACAACATTTACAACACAATTGATGATCAATATATCAATATAAATCATAAGGATTGCCAGCAACAAGTTATAGTCATACAGTCATAAGTATGTATGTATTCATTGTATGTATGTATAATGTATTCATTCTTAATTGGGATGCCTTTTGCCTAAACATTCCATATGAATTTTAACAGCATTCAGACAAGCATTTTTTTCCCATGGTTGTTCCTTATATACTCTTTAAGATTTTTTGGGAAAAATGACATAATAAAGAGCTCTCTTTTTCTCTCCAAATATTACCTTGGTCCCATCCTCTTGCAGTATTCTATATTAAATTCAGCCTTGTTACACATCATGCTGCTGGTGTTGTACATTTTTAGACCTTTCTATAGCAGTTTTTATAATCTGACATTTTAGAGCTCTTAAATAATAAAAGATAAGCCCAAAGGAAAGGGAAATATGTGCTTGGTTCCCTCAACCTCATTTCTTCCTAAAGACAAACAGCATACATTTTTGATTGGTATATACATGTTAATTTAACTGTGAACAGTATATTTTGAAATAAGAAGCACAGCAACAAAAGAATGGCTGAAGTGTCAAATACTGTATGATTAAATATATACGAAATCTGAATATAGTTTATAGATGGGACAATGAAAGTTGCGGTGGACAAAGAACTTTAAGGTTATCTTGAACATTATACTCTGAACTAATATGTTACCAGTGATATATCACTCCAGTTTTTATTACTAAAATGAATAATTCCTTTCCTCCCGAAATTCTAGAAATGTAATGTACAGATACGATCCTTTTTACACATACGGAAACAATGTTGTAATACTACCCATATTCAAAAGATAAATAGTCAGCACTATATAAACCGAGGAATCTCCATACTCTAATGAGTATTTCTATATTTATTTCATCTACAGGCTGTTTGAGAACATTTTAGCTTGTAATCCCAGCTAAAGAGAGAAATATGTGATTAGATTTCCATTCTTTTTATTATTTTATTATTGTTGAATAAGCAATAGGCATAATAACAATTAGCAAATTGTTTGAAATTAGGCACTACCAACCAGGGGTGAAATTCAGCAGGTCCTGGAGAACCTGTAGCAGAAATTTTGAGTAGTTCAGAGAACCAGCAAATACCACCTCTGGCTGGCCCCAGAGTGGGATGGAAATGGAGATTTTGCAATATCCTTCCCCTGCCACAGCACCAAGCCACGCCCACAGAACCGGTAGGGAAAAATTTTGAATTTCACCCCTGCTGCCAACACATTTGTAACATGCTGTACAGTATTGGGTTATAATAATTTGGATCAGAATTACCCTTGCAATTGTCATAATTGTCAAGTACAACCTCGTCTATTCTGGTCTTTTGATTATCTTGTTCTGTGTTCCTAGTTTCCTGAGAAGAACGAAGTGCTATGATGTATATTACTTTCTTGCTTGAGCTCCATCTTCTTCCAGGTCAAGATTCACTCTGAGTTCAGCTTCAGACACATAGTTATTAAGATGATAAGAATCTGTCAGTATCATTTTCTGTCCTGCTCCCTTTTTCATCTAATGATATGTTTTCCTCATATGAAATTTATTGATAATGGAAGGTTGGCAACAGTTATTCCAGTAAGACATGTGGCCAGATCAGCACATTCATGGGAAGAAAGGAAATATTCCCTTAGTAAAGATAAACTGGGTTGTTTAATCCTATTATGTTACTGCTCCAAAACTACAGCATAAAAAATGAACTAAAGGCAAATAGACAATAGAATTGAACTGGATTCATTTAATTTCATTTTTGCTTTATCCTTCCACAAATGCAGTTAGGAATGATACGCATGATATGAATTTCATTTTGGATTCTCACTCGTAGTATTCAGTAAGGTGTAGGGAAAGAGAACTTATTTAAATAACTGGTGGCAAAAGAATATATCGCTATCCATTCAGTAAACATAAACTGTGAAATCCAAGAATCCAGAGCAAAATTCTCATGGCATCACTTAATCGCCTTAGACCTATTACAATAGAGTTGAAAATTTGCATTTGGTTACACTATCACTTTTTAAAAAATATTGTTTAATATCGAAAATAAAAAGGCACTACTGCATTGAAAAGCTAATTCAGCCTAGCATTCAAAAACATCATTTTTTAACCACCTGATATTACCTGAGGTAATATTACCTGAGGTAATATTGATCAGTCTTTCATTGTATCATCACCATTTTTGTTCATAAACAGAAAGAAACCATGTGTCAGTAATTCAAGGCAGTAACTCTAGGATTACACTGTACTTCCAAAATTGAAAATAGTTTTCCGATCTACTGATCTATAATTTTTCATATGATGATAAGTTCCAAGTTTTGGGTATATAATTTTCAAGAGCATATTCTTTAAAACATCTTAGTGGTTTATGTGGTTATTTGTTTATCAAAATTTGTTAAAACATAATAGTGAGACAAGCCCATATCATATGAGTGTCACCTCACCCATTTTACTTTTACATCATAATAAAGTTAACAGCCAGACGTGTTATAACTTTCTCTGAGGTTTTAAACATGAAAAGCAATATTTTGTGAGCTCTACTCCTCCATTCTGGAGTTTTGAAATAAGATAACATTCACATTAGTTATGTCGTTTAATTGTTTGTAAAAATATGGTACACTCATCATCTAAAGCATTTTCCAATCTGAATATTAATTTGAAAGCTTTATAGACTGTTAATGCATCTGGACTAATTTTAGTCGTTCCAAATCCCTCTTGCACTAACACAAATGACTTAAAACTTCATTAGCAATAAAATAACCTAGAGTATTAATATGCCTAATTACCCATGATTGATGCAACATTTTCAGCTTTAGGACTGCAGTCCACTTAGGCCGGTTAACTATTTTACCTTTTATTAAATATTAGTTATTTCAAAATGGGCACCAAATTATTTGCTTTAAAATTGGGAAATTAATAAATATGTGTACATATTCAAATTAACTACTTAATTAAAACTGAATTTGTTAAAAGTTTAGCTATTTAAATAGCTAATTTGAAATTTGGGCAGAGTTTTATTGGGTTACTGGAGCAAAGTGTTGTGTCAACCAGAACTGTTTTATGCATGTAGAATTTGAGGGGATTTTTTTTCAAAAGCATGAATTCTTGTGGGCAATATGCAAATAATGCTTACATTATAAACCACCAAAGCAGGGGTGAAATCCAATTTTTTTTACTACCAGTTCTGTGGTCATGGTTTGGTGAGTGTTGCAGGGGAAGGATACTGCAAAATCTCCATTCCCACCCCACTCCAAGGGAAGGATACTGCAAAATCCCCATTCCCTCCCCACTCCTGGGGGAAGGATATTGCAAAATCTCCATTCCCCCCACCCCCGCTCTGGGGCCAGCCAGAGGTGGTATTTGCCGATTCTCCGAGCTACTCAAAATCTCTGTTACCGGTTCTCTGTACTGCTCAAAATTTCCGCTACCGGTTCTCCAGAACCTGCTGGATTTCACACCTGCACCAAAGAGTAAAGCACCATGGGGTGGAATATAAGCCAAAATGCTATTGTTATTAATATTATGTTTCTAAGAATTGGCCAATAGCTGCCTCTATTTGCATGCATTTCTTAGGACATCTGCCATTTATGTGTCTCTGTGTATCTATAAATAATATACAGGTGTGCATGCACACAGCATTATGTATTAGGTGTTCTACCATTCATAATTCTCTCTTCTTTAGAGTACCATTTAATAGGAAATTAATTCTGCTAGATTGCTTGGAATGAAATGGCTCTTCTGGTTGAAAGGTTGATCTGCAGCACCCTTGTTAGCCACCAAAAAGCCACATCCTACCAACCACTTGCTGACAATGTGGTCTTAAAATGGACCCTCTGTCTCATGGCCTTTCTCTTACTGAGGCAGGATGAAGCTGGTTAAAAACACTTTCCTCAGGAGATGGAAATATGGTTATTTTATTGGAGGACTAACTGGTAGAGAGAAGCGTTCACTCGCTCCTGCCGTTTCTCTCCCCATTCTCCAAATAGATCTGAAAGTGCTTTTGATTTAAAAAATAAAAATAAAAAGTCATGGGGAAGTGACACATTTAACTGCATATCATCTCTATTTAACACAAAATAGGAAGCCAGCACAAAACAAGATAAGCTATATATGCAGAATTATGACAGTCGTGGGAATCTTTCTTCAAAAATTAAATGTTATTTGAGGCATGATTTACAGAAAAAGCCTGGAGCAATGGTCTGAAAACATAACAAAGCACACTTATGACAGAATTAAGGAGTAATTGGGAGTTTTCAGTTATGCTACAAACAGACTTCTATCTGTCAAAATAAAAGTTATGTTTACTTGCACAGTAAAGTATAGGTATTTCTGATATGCGCTGCCTTTCTTTTTACATCTCTGTGTATACATTGTAAGAGATTCACAATTTTTTCCCCACACAGCTAGATTACTCAAATATTTTTAGCATTAGCTTTGAAGAAACAAATTCCTAGTTTGTTTGCTTTGACATAGTCTTGCCTTTTGACATTCTTTACTTTCAGCAAGCATATCTATTAAGACCCTAACTTCAGTACAAGAAAGTGTCCACATGTCACCATGACCATCTGAGAAATAATGACAATTGTTGACTTTTACTGGCTTGGTTGTTCTGATGTCATAGAAGGGAGAATGAAAGATAAATTTTACAGTTTGTGAGGAACTGTTGGTAAGAAAAAATATTTTTTTAAAAATTGTGGTACACCATAGGATAGGCAATGACTGTCCTATTTAGTTGCAAATAGGTTAGCTGAACACAAATTATGTGTTGCTTATAGCTGCTTACACAAGAAGAATTCCTTTTTGTCTATGCTATTTGCTGTTGGATGGTGAATACATGCATATTTCTGAATCCCAGTTACTGAAGAATTTGACATTTGTGGGCTTTATAAGCATCAAGACGACCACTATGAGAAAGAAAATGCTGGCTTGCATAGAATCTTGGCTTGATCTTATAAGGATTCTTGTGTTTTTATGTTCTTAATCTATTAGGACACTTTAAAAAGTTACACGAACCTGAAAATTCCTGCATAGCGCACATTTTCATTAATTACCAAAAGTAGTAAGATATCACCTTATTCATATAATTCTCTAATAAAATGCATGGGAGCATTTTAGCTCCATCACTTACTTCTTGTCTGAGCTTCTAGGAAACTCTTTACATACACCATATATTTCTTCTTAACTTTCTCTAATAATGGCATAGGAGAAGTAATTTCCCAGAACATCGAGGTTATGTCAAGAATAAATTGTCTTGCATTTTGTCTGATCTAAAAGAGGGCAGAGGCATGGTACTCAATAAAGCTTTTTAAATAGAGTCACCCAATCATTCCTGTTGCATTCTCTGATTCAGAACAACAAATATCAGTGACCCTTTTTTTATTAGATGTCAGGTTTTCCATATACAGGGAAATGTGACAGCTGCCACAAGTGGGGTTGCAAAGATTAATGTATCTCTGATCCAGTGTTTTTGGTTTTGTCTTCATTTGTAATTTGGTGTTCCACATATCTATCCTTTCTTATGCTGGAATCAGATCTGTAGGCACTTTATTTTATTTTTTTATGATCCATAGTTTTTAGAATTAACAAACTAGTTAATTCTGGAATACTATTTCCACAATATGTTTTTTTCCCTCTTTTTTATTGGTATTTATTTTGATAGAACCTGATCATTTGGGATTAAAAATCAGTAAAATGTATTTATTTCAGTAGAAGATTATGTACATATTTTATCTCTTGCAATGAATGTGGTAGGATATACAGCCTGATCCCACTCAAACCTAGGTGTGGTATTTATAAGATCACAGCAATGCTTTGCTTTGCTTTGGATTATAAAATATGCAACTCACTGATTCCGTTGAAACAGTGGTGAAATCTATTTTTTTTTACTACTGGTTCTGTGGGAGTGTCTTGGTGGGCATGGTATGGCTTGGTGGGCATGGCAGGGGAAGGATGCATGCAAAATCTCCATTCCCACCCCACTACAGGGGAAGGATACTGCAAAATCCCCATTCCCACCCTACTCCAGGAGAAGGATATTGAAAAATCTCCATTCCCACCCCACTCTGAGGCCAGTCAGAGGTGGTATTTGCTGGTTTTCTGAACTACTCAAAATTTCCGCTACCGGTTCTCTGAACTACTCAAAATTTCCACTACCAGTTCGCCGAACTGCTCAAAATTTCCGCTACCAGTTCTCCAGAACCTGTCAGAACCTGCTGGATTTCCTCCCTGCTTTGAGATTATTTTGACCATTTTTATAGGGCAGATTCTGCAATGATAGATGAACTGTTAGCCTTCCTAAAGTCTGTTTAAATAAATCTCTGGTGGAAGAAATGCCACCATCTTCCAAGCCAGTTTCTGATACTCTCAAATAGTTATATAGCTTCAAAATTATTTTGAAATTTCCTCCTTTTTTTTTTTTTTTACATTTATATCCCGCCCTTCTCCGAAGACTCAGGGCGGCTTACAGTGTATAAGGCAATAGTCTCATTCTATTTGTATATTTACAAAGTCAACTTATTGCCCCCCCAACAATCTGGGTCCTCATTTTACCTACCTTATACTTTACCTACCTCATTTTACCTACCTTATACTTTACCTACCTCCTGTGACCATATGCTGGGTCTTTTACTGAGACAGAGTAAAACCTGCTTTTAACTGTATCTAACATGAATATCTAAAACTAAGGGTCCCTCCTATGTATATTCTCTTTTGGAACATATAATCTTCCATTTAGGAGATGTAGCACCTAAAGCAGGGGTCTCCAACCTTAGCAACTTTAAGATTTGTGGACTTCAACTCCCAGAGTTCCTCAGCCAGCAAAGCTGTTGAAGTCCACAAGTCTTAAAGTTGCCAAGGTTGGAGACCCCTGACCTAAAGGGCATCCCTTAAATTAGACTGTAGAAAGATGCTCTACTTAAACTAACACATTGGGTTGTTAACAGGAATCTTTATGGAACTCCTTGTAATAGCTACTTGTAAAATGTGTTTTAAAATTGAATTCCTCAATAACAAGACACGAACCTTCATATGTATATCCTATTTAACTCAGTAGATTTTAGCTTTGCATATTTATTCATTTGACTGTGTTGAAAACTACTTTTATACTTTTAACAAAGCAAAGTTTACCCAATATTAAAAACCATATATGAAATACAATAAATTAAAGATAAAAATCAAATGCAGAGCCAAAAGCTAAATGCAGCCCTAGGCAATAAATAAAATAAAAGTATTAAATAAACTAAGGTTATCCCAAAGGCCAGAATAAATAAAACTAAAATCACAGTTCATCAAAAGCTTGGCAAATAAAAAGCTTTTAAGCTAGCATCTAAAGCTCAAGAGAAAAATGGCATATCTTATTGTGGTGGGTATTCCTTAGTAGGATTTTTGCATTAGAAAAAAACTCTTTCTTAAATTTTGGGTATTTCTATCATGCCAGCAGAATACCTAGGTCTGTGTTTCTGAACCTTAGCAGCTTTAATATGCGTCAACTTCAACTCCCAGAATTCCCCCGACAGCTACATTGAAGTCCACACATCTTAAAGTTACTAAGTTTCAAAAATACTGACCTAGTATATCTGTAGAAATAACTGTGGTGAGCCACTCTCATTCTTGGAGTGGCACATAGAAATGCAATACAAAAATTGGATCAACCAAGACCAAACTAAATCAGGCATAATTTAAATTTAATCAAAGTTACATTAATGAAATAATCTAATATGATCATTCCCCGTGTATTTCATAATTTCCCCCTTCTGCCTCATTAAAAATTATAAAGCTGCAGATTTTGGAGGGCCTATGTTTCTCTCCAAATTTTATGAGAATATGTGTGTGTGTGTGTGTGTGTGTGTGTGTGTGTGTGTGTGTTTTCGTAGGTTTTCACAGGTATAGGTATATAGATCTTGGCGTATTTGGATCTTTTCCCGTGTAAGGTTGAGAGTATCTTGGCAACATTTCGACGAGGTCTCACTCGTCATCTTCATGCTGATGCTTACAGCATCGTGCTTGTGCAGCAGGCTTACGGCCGCACAAGCACGGCCAAGCACCAGCCTGAAGATGACGAGTGAGACCTCATCAAAATGTCGCCAAGATACTCCCAACCTTACACAGGAAAAGACCCGAATACACCAAGACTTACTTACATACATACATACATACATACATACATACATACATACATACATATATATATATATATATATATATATATATATATATATATATCCCAAGCTATAACGGATTAGAGGGACACTGGGCTAGAACCAAGACTGTGAGTTCTAGTCCTGTTGTAGACATAAACCTAACTGGGTAATCTTTGGCCAGTCACTCTCCCTCAGCCCTAGGAAGGAGACAACGATAAAATGATTTGAAAATACTGCCAAGAAAACTGTGGGGATTAAAACAAGCAGTCTTTGGGAATCAAAGATGCTACACATCTGTGCATGCATGCACAATACACATACATACAACAGGTTAAGACCACCTTTGTTAATCATGCTCAGAAATGATCAGAAGTCAATGGAGCTGTTTAATATGATTGATATATGTCCCACCGTCAACCAGAGAAAGTGGCATTGTAGGACAGCAAGTCCAGAGAACCAAAAGAAGGGGGCAGTTCCACAGCAGATGCCTGCCCAATTGTAACCAATCAGATAGGTACTCATGACTCAAGTTCCCTCCTCAAGAGTCAATGGACTGTCTGGATGGATCCATTTTTTCAGAAAGAACTACTTTCGTGGTTTTATTTAACAGAATTGGAGGCTACTTTTTTTTACCTTGGTCCAAATTCAGCCTGCCTCAGCCATAAGCAGGCAGTATGGATAAGGCCTAATGGTCTCCAAATACAATTTTCCCACACAACATGCAATAATGACCAGAAGAAGACACAACTGGACTAAGGTGTTTTATAGAGCTGCTTGGTAGTGCATGGTCACTGAAGATATCTTCTTGAAAAAAGACACGTTTCTTTCCATGTTTTTTATCCTTGTTTCTATTTTCACTGATAGGAGGATCAAAAGAATATCAGCAACAGGCTTTGAACCATCCTGTGATTTACTTTCGAACTACTGTAGAGCAGATCTTCTCCCAGATGTGTAATGCAGAACTGTGACTGCAAGCACAGAATTGCTCAGTTACTTTTCTTAAAACTCAATTCATTCTTCACAATTTTGACACAATCAGTATTCTTAACATGCATTATTCTTCAGTTATTTGGCTTTTTTAATGTGTGTCTCCCCTTTAATGACATTATTTCATTCTCAACATGGTTCTGGTTAACACTTTCAGTGACAAATTGAAAGCAGAAAACTTGTTAAATAATGTTTCAGAAAAGAAGATAATATGTAAGGAAAGTATCAAAAACCTTTACTGTACATGTATGCTGCCATTTTTCTTCATAAGACATGCAAAATGTATGAAAATCTAATACTCAGTCTTCAATAATATAAAAATGAAGTCAT
>NW_026681877.1:0-18203 GCF_028640845.1 Ahaetulla prasina | reverse complement strand
GTCCTAAAGTGCTTTTTTCAAAAGGAGTCTGGATTTTTGTTTTTCCTTGCAGGCGTTTTGCTTCTCATCCAAGAAGCTTTCTCTTACTGTTCTAAAGAATTGCTGAAGTGCAGAGGTGCTGAAGTGCTGAAGTGCTGAATTGCGGAGGTGTTGAGGTGCTGAAGTGCTGAGGTTCTGAGGTGCTGAAGTTCTGAAGTGCGGAAGTGCGGAAGTGCTGAGGTTCTGAGGTACGGAAGTGCTGAGGAGCTGAGGTGCGGAAGTGCTGAAGTGCGGAGGTGCGGAAGTGCTGAGGAGCTGAAGTACGGAGGTGCTGAAGTGTGGAGGAGCTGAGGATCCTGGTAAGCACACATACCTCTGGAGGGATGACCCAGCGGGTCACAGGTCACACTTCTAGAGAAAGCACTGAGATGTCATCACCCACCTGACACCAAGCCTTGATGACATGTTTGCTTTCAGTATTTAGTTTTTACTTCAAAATTGGGGGGCAGACACCTAGGTGGAAGTCGGTAAAAGTTTGTTGCTAATTCCCATTTTAAAGACAGATAAATTATAGAATAAATATAGAATACCAAGAAGACCTCTGCTATTCGTTGGTGGCCCCAATACAATGAGCTTGTTTTTCATAGGAAGCTCTCATTACTATTGCAAATTTTATTGATGGATTAGTGATCTCATGCAATCTAACAAAAGGTACTGCCTAAACTGTGAGAAAGCAACTTGTTCGCTACCTTTGCAGATTGGCAATTGGGAACAAAGTGAAAACATTTTTCATACATTAAATCAAAAGTTTTACCTCTAGAAATTGTTTGTGTTTTTTTATGGTATGAAAGAGAAAAAAGTTCCTTGACTTAAAAGACTCTTCATGGTGAATATTCGTGGCCAGTTATATAGATCATTCCAGATAGTTTAGCAGATCCATGGTTGTATCCCCTACATAATAGGATTTACATTTTTAAAGCAAAGTTAGTGTTGATGTTTCTTGTTATAATGTGGAAAGTGAGAACTCCTGGAGAGGGATGGGCAACCGGGTGCTATCCAGGAACACTGGACTGTGTTTCCCTCAGTTATTAGGGGAGGCAATGGGAGTTGCCTTTTCAAGCACTTAGTGCCTGACTGCCGAAGAGAATGTGAAGAGAATGCCTTTCAGCAGATGTTGAAGATGTTGAACATTCAACCATCCATCAAACAAGGCATCCATAAATCGAAACATCCATTCACCCATCGATCAACCTACTAATCTTCAACCACCCATTCAAAACCTCCAATCATCCAACGATCAGCCGCTCATTGCTCAACCAACCTTCCTTCTACCACCTGTTACAAATTACCCTCAATCAACTACCGATCACAACTAGGTATGCACGCCCCTTACCTCTCCTACACCAAACACTACAGGTCTCAAATGTAAATTAATAAATGCAAGAAGTATTGTAAACAAATTACCTGAATTTATCCTCTTATTAAACAATGGTACGTTTGATATCATATTTCTTTGTGATACATGCCTAAACTCATCCCTCACTGACTCCATTATTTCAAACAAAGAATATCAAGTCCTTTGATCAGATCGTGAACACCGCAGAGGTGGTGGAGTAGTTATCTTTTACAAAAAATCACTGCACTTAAAAAATATTCAAGTTGCACATAAACTTTCTCTTCCTGAAACTATTGTATGTGACCTGTCCACCAACACCACACTTAGATTCATACTATGCTGCAGAGCCGCTGACTACGACATCGCTCATGCAAATACGTTAACCTCACTACTAACATGGGCTACCTCTTGCCCATAACCTCTCATCTTCCTGGGTGACCTAAATCTACCTTCTATAAACTGGATAACAAATGAATGTACAACCGAACCAATCCATACTACACTATACAGCTCATAAAACCTAGGTCTTGAGCACCTTGTTGTTGTTAGTTGCGAAGACGTGTCCGCCCCATCGCGACCCCATGGACAACATTCTTCCAGGCCTTCCTGTCCTCTACCATCCTCTGGAGTCCATTTAAACTCATGCCTACTGCTTCAGTGACTCCATCCAGCCACCTGTCGTCCCCTTCTTTTGCCCTCAATCTTTCCCAGCATTAGGCTCTTCTCCAGTGAGTCCTTCTTTCTCATTAGGTGGCCAAAGTATTTCAGTTTCATCTTCAGGATCTGGCCTTCTAAAGCGCAGTCAGGGTTGATCTCCAGAACTGACTTGTTCGCTCGCTTTGTAGCCCAAGGGACTCGCAGGAGTCTTCTCCAGCACCAGAGTTCAAAGGCCTCACCCTTTGGCGCCAGCCATTCTTATGGTCCAGCCTTCACCGCCATACATTGCAACTGGGAAAACCATAGCTTTGACTATACACACTTTTGTTGGCAGGGTGATGTCTCTGCTTTTTAATACGCTGTCTAGATTTGCCATAGCTTTCCTCCCCAGGAGCAAGCGTCTTTTAATTTCTTGGCTGCAGTCCCCATCTGCGGTGATCTTGGAGCTCAGGAAAATAAAATCTGTCACTACCTCCATTTCTTCACCATCTATCTGCCAGGAATGGAGAAGGCCGGATGCCATGATTTTAGTTTTCTTAATGTTGAGTTTCAAGCCAACTTTTGCACTCTCCTCCTTCACCCGCATCAAGAGATTCTTTAGTTCCTCTTCGCTTTCTGCCATTAGAGTGGTATCATCTGCATATCTGAGGTTGTTAATATTTCTTCCGGCAATCTTAATTCCAATTTTTGATTCATCTAGCCCCGCCTTTCTCATGATGTGTTCTGCATATAAGTTAAATAGGCAGGGTGATAGTATACAGCCTTGCCGGACTCCTTTCCCAATTTTGAACCAATCAGTGGTTCCGTGTCCAGTTCTCACTGTGGCTTCTTGACCCGCATACAGGTTTCTCAAGAGACAAATAAGATGGTCTGGTACTCCCATCTCTTTAAGAACTTGCCACAATTTGTTGTGATCCACACAACAAGAAGTAGATGTTTTTCTGGAACTCCGTAGCTTTCTCCATGATCCAGCATATGTTGGCAATTTGATCTCTAATTCCTCTGCCTCTCCGAAATCCTGCCTGTACTTCTGGTAGTTCTCGATCCACATACTGCTGGAGCCTAGCTTGTAGGATTTTAAGCATAACCTTACTAGCATGTGAAATGAGTGCAATGGTGCGATCGTTTGAACATTCTTTGGCATTGCCTTTCTTTGGAATTGGAATGTAAACTGACCTTTTCCAATCCTGTGGCCACTGTTGAGTTTTCCAAATTTGCTGGCAAATTGGGTGTAGCACTTTTACTGCGCTGTTTTTAAGATTTTGAATAGCTCAGCTGGAATACTGTCTCCTCCACTGGCTTTGTTGTTGCTCAGATTTCCTAAGGCCCATTTGACTTCACATTCTAGGATGTCTGGCTCAAGGTTAGTGACCACCCCATCGTGGTTATCAGGGATGTTAAGCTCATTCTTGTATAGTACTTCTGTGTAATTTTGCCACCTCTTCTTAATCTCTTCTGCCTCTGTTAGGTCCCTGCCATTTTGGTCCTTTATCATGCCCATCTTTGCATGAAACGTTCCCTTCATATCTCCAATTTTCTTGAATAGATCTCTGGTCCTCCCTATTCTATTGTTTTCTTCTATTTCTTTGCACTGTTCATTTAAGAATGCATTCTTATCTCTTCTAGCTGTTCTCTGGAATTCTGCATTCAACTGGGTGTATCTTTCTTTCTCCTTGCCTTTCACTTCTCTTCCCTCCGCTATTTGCAGAGCTTCCTCAGACAGCCATTTTGCTTTCTTGCATTTCTTTTTCTTTGGAATGGTTTTAGTTGCTACCTCTTGTACAATGTTGCGAACCTCCGTCCATAGTTCATCAGGCACTCTGTCTATCAGATCTAATTCTTTAAATCTATTTGTCACCTCTACTGTATATTCACCAGGGATATGATTTAGTTCATACCTGAGTGGCCTGGTGCTTTTCCCTACTTTCTTTAGTTTAAGCTTAAATTCTGCAAGAAGAAGCTCATGATCTGAGCCACAGTCAGCTCCTGGTCTTGTTTTTACTGACTGTATAGAGCTTCTCCATCTTTGGCTGCAGAGCACATAGTCAATCTGATTTCTGTGTTGACCATCTGGTGATGTCCATGTGTAGAGTCGTCTCTTAGGTTGTTGGAAAAGAGTGTTTGCTATGACCATCGTATTGCCTTGACAGAATTCTATCGGCCTGTGCCCTGCTTCCTTTTGTACTCCAAGGCCATATTTGCCTGTTATTCCGGTTATCTTTTGGCTTCCTACTTTAGCATTCCAATCTCCCATGATGATAAGGATATCATTTTTTGGTGTTAATTCTATCAGGTGCTGTAGGGCTTCATAGAACTGGTCAATTTCATCTTCTTCAGCACCAGTGGTTGGGGCATAGACTTGAACTACTGTGATATTGAATGGTTTGCCTTGGATACGGACTGAGATTATTCTGTCATTTTGGGGATTGTATCCCAGTATTGCTTTTCCTACTTTTTTATTGATTATGAAGGCCACTCCATTTCTTCTGAGGGATTCTTGCCCACAGTAGTATACCTGATAGTCATCTGAATTAAATTCGCCCATTCCCGTCCACTTTAGTTTGCTGATTGCTAAGATGTCGATGTTCAGTCTTGTCATCTCTTGTTTGACCACATCCAGCTTGCCTTGATTCATGGATCTTACATTCCAGGTTCCTATGGAGAAAAAATCTTTACAGCATCGGACTTTCCTTTCACCACCAGATACATCCACAGCTGAGCGTCCTTTCGGCTTTGGCCCAGGGGCTTTATTCTTTTTGGCGCTACTAGTACTAGCCTCCGCTCTTCCCCAGTAGCATATTGACACCTTCCAACCTGTGGAGTTCATCTTCCGGCCGCTTATCTTTTTTCCTTTTTGTACCGTCCAATTAACAATACTAGACTCAAGAACTGCCTCGACCTCATCTTTTGTAATAACACGAACTCAATTTACAGACTACAAATAAAAGAACCCTTTTCCAACAGCGACCACTGCATGATAGACTTTTGTCTAAATATACGCCCTCACACAAATCGTCATAACAATAGTACTCCAAACTACAATTTTAAAAAAGCCAACTATGACCTTATAAACAATGATCTCTCATTTCTTGACTGGCAAAATCTATTCTCAACCTGTATCACTGCAGAAGACCATTATAAAGTATTCCTACTTGAAGTCAATAAAATCATCAAACTATACGTACCACAAATCACCACCAAAATCAAAAACATAAATAAATTACCCATATCAATAAAAAAGCTTCAATCCAAAAAAAAAATCCCTCTGGAGAAGAAACAAAAAGGGTGATGTAGCGAACTTCAAAAACCGCTACAGAAATATTTGCAACCAAATAAAAACTGAATGTAACATTTACCACACCAAGCAAGAAGAAGACCTTCTACGCACTAATTCCAATCGTGCTTTCTATAATTTTGTCAACAATCAACTTAAAGAAACAAGATCCATTCCACCAAAAGATAAAAGAATCTAACGGCAAAGAACGTACTGACGAAACAGTTAAAGCAAATCTCTTTAACACATTCTTCGGCTCAGTCTTTTTAAACAGCGATGGCTCATATCCGACATTCCTCAATCGTACCAAAAATGTTAACAATGACTTAACACATATAGACTTCACAGAAGATAATGTTGAAAAAGCTCTTCGCAACCTGAAACCATCATTATCTATTGGACCTGCATACTTTTTTAAAAAGACTTTCAATTAATATAGCAGAACCCCTAAGCATAATCTTTAATAAAGCTTTCACGACTAGTTCCCTTCCCAAACTCTGGTCTCTAGCCACAGTCATCCCTATCTTCAAAAAAGGAGATCGCAGCCTAATTGAAAATTACAGATCTATCTCTCTATGTTGTGTCTCATGCAAAGTAATGGAATCTATCATAAACCAATCCATTACACTCCACCTTGAAACAAACAACCTACTCTCTAATAAACAATTTGGTTTCAGAAAAAAATTATCATGTAACTTACAACTTCTCCACTGCAAAAACATATGGACTACTAACCTTGATCAAGGAAAAGCAATAGATGCAATCTATAGACTTCTGCAAACCTTTGACTCAGTAGTACATGATAAACTTCTCCTAAAACTAAAATCCTACGGCATTTCAGGACCTCTTCACAATTGACAAATGCCTTCCTGTCAAACAGACAAGAAGTGGTCAAAATTGGCAACGCCTATCAAATCCTGTTCCTGTCAAAAGTATGCTCAAGGCAGTGTTCTTGGACCAAAGCTCTTCATACTATACATAAATGATCTCTGTGACCTTATCTCAAGTTATTGTGTTCTCTTTGCTGACGATGTCAAACTATTTAATACCACTAACAATACTTTTACCCTTCAAAAAGACCTTGACTTTGTATCCGATTGGTCTAAAACTTGGCAACTCCAAATCTCAACCAGCAAGTGCTCAGTCTTACATATTGGAAAAAAGGACTCTAACAACAAGTACAAGTTCGATGGACATTACCTTACTGACGACCCCCACCCTGTCAAAGACCTTGGAGTTTTCATATCAAATGACTTAAAGAGGGTTGTAAACCTAATTTTACGCAACTTCTTTTCCGAAAACTCTACACTACTAACCAGAGCATACAAAACATTTGCCAGACCTATTCTTGAATACAGCTCATCCGTCTGGAACCCCTACCACATCTCTGACATTAATACAATCGAACGCGTCCAGAAATATTTTACTAGAAGAGTTCTTCACTCCTCCATAAACAACAAAATACCTTATGCCACCAGACTTGAAATCCTGGGATTAGAAAACTTAGAACTCCGCCGACTCCGACAAGACCTGTGTTTAACACACAGAATCATCTATTGCAATATTCTTCCTGTAAAAGACTACTTCAGCTTCAATCGCAATAATACAAGAGCAAACAATAGATTCAAACTAAATGTCAACCGCTTCAAACTTGATTGCAGAAAATATGACTTCTGTAACAGAGTTGTTAACGCTTGGAACTCATTACCTGACTCTACTCAAAATCCCAAAATCTTCAACCAAAAACTGTCTACTATTGACCTCACCCCATTCCTAAGAGGACTATAAGGGGCGTGCATAAGAGCACAAAAGTGCCTACCGTTCCTGTCCTATTGTTCCCTTCATTATATCAAACTAACATAGTGATTGCATACTTTTTCTTATATTTTTTTTTTCTTTTATGATGTGTTGTTGTTTTATGTTGATGTTGGTGTATACTGTTGTGACAAAATGAAATTAGAAAAAAAAAACAGTCTGCGGGAGAAACCCAGAAGCTCCGCTGCTCTTTTGAGACGAAACTATTAGGCAGAGGGGAGATGGCCTTTTCCTGCATCATTCCCAGAGTTTAAAAGGCACTCTTGAGGCAGCTGCATTTGGCTACAGCTCTGTCTTTCTAACATACGTAAAACACTTATTTTTAGTATGGTCTTTAGAGGCCAATGCTTTTATGGTTTGGATTTTAATTTACCAATCACATTTTTCATTATTGTGACTATTCCTCTAGATCCTTTAGGACAGAAACGTTATTTATTTCCTTATCTTTTTATGTTAGTTGTGTTCAACGCTTGTCCTAAAGGATCAGATTAGAAGAATATAATATAATTTAAAAATGATGTGCTATTCTAGACATTGTCTCTCAAGTCTACATTTTAATTTTTGAAATAAAAATGTCAAAGCTATTCTGCAGTCTCACCTATTACCTTATCTTCTAGTTTCCAACACTGATTTTGTGATGGAAAACGATTTGTTGAGAAAATTAAGAGAAAACATGAAACGTGTTCTTACTCAAGAGGTAAGAAAAAACATTTGTTCATAGGCTGTCACAGTAAATGTGTGGTGGAACGTATAGAAATTTTAGGTAGGAAGGTAGGTAGGTAGGTAGATGGATGGATGGATGGATGATAGGGTAGGTAGTTAGAGACAGAGAGACAGACAGAATATTAATTGTGGTTTCTTTTTATCCTCAATTGCCAGTATAGGTTTTGTTTTGGACTTTATTTTTGAAATACATCGTTAGCTTCTATTAGCAACCCAAGAAAGCCAGTTTGGTATCACGTTAAGGCATCAGCCTGCAAACCCAGAGACTGACATTTCTTGTCCCACTTTAGGCACAAAGCCAAGTGGTGACCCTGGGCCAGTCACCTTCTCTAGCCCTAGGAAGAAGGCAACACAAACCACTTGAAAAACCTTGCTAAAAATGGCAGGGACTCGTCCAGCCAGTCCCTGAGAACCAAACACAAATAAATGGAAGGAAAGCCAAGAGAGAGACCCAGAGTCTCCATTGCATGTTGGGCAGCCATATAAGTTGGATGAATGAATCAATGAACTTGCAGAGCTAGCTTAGGTCATTGTAAATATTGATTTTAATATATTTCATGGACCAAATTGCTAATGAAATTTTTATGACTTTGGCAGGAGAACTTTTGTTTTCTCTGCACTTTGTACTTAAAATGAAAGGGCTGTTTGGGGATATAGTAGAAGGATTCCCTATCTGTCCCCAAGATGCTTTTTCAAGAGGAAGCAGGACTTTCTTTTTGCTTTCCCTGAAGATGTTTAGATTCTCACCCAAGAAGTTTCTTCAGTTCTGGAAGAATCACTGTCAATTTAGTTTTTGTTTTTTTAAATGGGGTATTTTGTCATTGCAGGAAGAAATATCGAGACTTCCTCTTCTGTCATCTGCCACTGAAGAACGGAGACGCTTGAGGTATATAATGTATACTTGTAGCTCACCTTAGAATATATTTGTGAGAAAAATGAAAATAAATGATTTTTTCACAATTGGTAATTGTTAATAATACATGTGCAGCATATTTTATATAGTATTTATGTTCACTTTATATTTCTATTACATATATGAAGTTCATACACACACATCCATTCAATACAAAGTAGTTTATCTGTAATTTCCATTAAAGAATGGCAATTCATGCTGATTCTTGGTTGGTTCCTTCTTTGCCACATTAGCTACTTTCTTTGGCCACATACAATATCACTAGCAGTGAAATAAAATTTAGATGATTCGTATTTTGTTGAACCACTGTGTTTTACGTTTCCTAAACAAATGAACTAAAACTAGATCTTTCTTTTTCCATCCCAGCGTGAATAATCTTTATTGCCTGTATTGAACATCTACAGCAATAAACTGGGAGTTGCACATGTTTGTGCTCATCTTGACATGCATGATTTTAATATGCTCAAATATGCTTGTCTACACCCCAGACTCTTTTCTAAAGAAGAAGTTTCAATTAATATCTTCTTTACACTAACATGACAGAGAATTTATGGAAAACAAATTCATATAAATCTTCTCATGACCATGAAATGAAGAAAATTATCAAGCAAACATCTAAAATTCATTTTATGTTTTTCATTCTTCACAGAACTCCCAGGTTTCCAGACCTCCAGAAATGCGCTGGGCCAGGATTTAAGTTTAAAGTTGCCCCTCAGGTAAGCAATCTAGCATTTGAGGAATCTTTGAGTGTACATTACTGAGAAATAGTTCATGTCATAAGAAGAGGCGAAGAAGCCCAATGTGAGTGATGGGGTAGTTGGGGAGGCGTGGGCTGATATGGAAATATGTTCCTGATTTGTGATGTATTTTGGCTTCTAGATTGTTCAGACAAAACTGAAAGACTGGAAGTAGATCTGAAGAGAGCGAGGCCAGAGTTATATGTAAGTCTTGGCATAGTTCATCAAATCTTTGCATCATCCTATTAAGTTCACACTTTCAATAAAACATTCCTAATTTCTACATTGGCAATAGGACTGGCCATTTTATCAAACAAGGACGGAAATGATATTCTAGTAGAGTTTGGGAAATAAGGTGGAATAGCAACAGTTGAATTTGATTTTAAACAGAACCTTTCATAATGATTCTGCCTTGTGCTCCTCATAAACAAGGAACTGCCTTAATCACTGAGGAAGCAACTTGTTGGGATATGTTGACAGTTAGACATTTGTGAGAAGTGAGAACTTTCCTTATTTCTACATCCAAAATGATTTGCTTCTGAAAATCATTTTGAATTTGTTTGTGCCTTTCGTGGAATGTATATTAAAAAAAAGGAAGATAATTGATTAAAGTATTATTTCCTCTGTATTTACACACACGAAGGTATTTTTAACGTGTTGTAATTGAATAAAAAGGTTGATAATTCATAAAAAACCCTAAGGGGCTAATTTCTCCGGTCTTCATAATTTGCAGGAAGACAATGGAAATATCAAAACTTCTGGCAGAAAAAGAGGAGCTGGAACTAAAAATTCAGGAGCTTACAAATAAAAATATACAATTGGCCAAAGAAAAAGAGAAACTTTGTGAACAGTATGAAGAAAAGCTGAGCAGGTGAGAAAATTTTAGATAGCAACCCTGACTTTCTCTTCCTTTCTCAGCTATTTTAATTAGTTTTAATTTTAAACAAGTTTAAATAAATAAAAAACCACCAAATAATCAAATCAAATTTTAAAAAAAACCTAAGGGGGCTAATTGCACTCTGCTCTTGATATTTTACAGGAAAAATAGTTCAGATGAGTCTGGGCAGCTGGAAAAACTCAGACGAGAGAATGAGAGTCTCAGCTGCAAGGTGCAGAAACACGCTGAAGAAAAAGCAGAGCTCCTACGAGAAAATAATGACCTCAAAGACGAACTTTATCGGTGAGAAATATTTAGATAGTGATCTTGACTTTTTCTTTCAAATTCAAATTTATTTATTAGATCCCTTAGGCCAGATATACCAGATAAAAGAAATATTCCATTCTTTTATATGTACTGTATGTATAACTGAATAAGAGAAGAGCAATAGGTATAATGGCATGCAAAAATAATGAGGAATGTAGGTATGCTTAGTAATTCAAGTAAAAAATGAAGTGGGCTAATATCTCTGGTTCTCATAATTTACAGAAAGACAACACTGATGTCATTAATGACATTAGAAAACAAAGAGCTCCAAAATAAGGCCGAGATGGTGACATTCAAAAATCTTGAACTGACGGATGAGAAAGAGGAGCTCTGCAGAGAGTATGAAGAAAGACTGTGGAGGTGAGAAATTTGTAGATCGCCACCACTAACTTCTTGTTCCAGAATTTCATATTAGGTTCTCCTTATCTTAGAAAGCTTGGAAAACCTACATTTTCCTTACTTTAGAAAGAAATGAATGAATTACGGCTCATTATACTTTTACATATACAAATCTCAGGAGTTAGTCTCATGGAAGTGAATGGGAAGATATGTATAGGAGAGATCTTTCAACCTCCAACCCAACTACCCAACAATATTTATATACTTTGAGAGTGAGAGTTTCCTGACATCAAAGCAGTTCCCATCATTTTTAACTAAGAATGCTTTGTTGTTGGTCCAGATTCACAGCTAACATTCTGATTTTTTCCAGAGAGACACAACTGAGGAAGGGCTGCTGCACCTTATTGATGGGCAGAGACCGGATGGACCAGAGACCTGGCAGCAGTGAGTGCAAAAGAGGCGCTGTGAGTGTCTGCCAAACAAATGCAGATGTTGCAGAAAACAAGACAGAAGCGCAACAAGATAAAATGAAGCCTCAAATGGAATATAAATTAAATGAGAAATGGCTGAAAGCTTCAGTGGACAACCTCAAAATAAAAAATCAAGGAACCCGGCCAAATATCCTGAGGTGGCTTCAGCAATCGCTGAAAGTCCTGAAAGAGGATTCCTCTGAACAGTACACCCTGCCAAAATGGCTTAAAGCATCCATCAGCAACCTCCCAAAGGAATGTGCTGAGGCATCCAGGGAGGATGTGAATGGTTGGCTAGAAGGATCGATAAATCATCTCCAAGAAGAAGGGCCAGAAACCTGTGATTTAGATGTGCAGGGATGGCTTGAAGCATCTATTATAGGCATTCAACACCTACTAAAGTCCAAATCAAAGTTTCGACGAAGCCAAATAAAAGGGATGGCTTGAAAAATCAATAGAGAACTTCAAGAAGCAATGTCCTGAAGGATCTGTGGTGAATATGTTAGAATGACTTCAAGGATCCTTAGAAAGCCTGTCATTTTCTGGAGAACCTAGACCAGTTCTTGAAAAATGGCTTCAACAATCCTTGAAAAACCTGCAAGAGGAAGGTCCTGATGTATCTAAACAAGACGCCCAAAAATGGGTCAAAATATCTATAAAGGATCTTGAGGAGGAAGGACCTAAAACACCACATCTAGATACTCAGGAATGGCTTGAAGCCTCTATTAAAGGCATTCGGGATCTACAGAAGTCCACGGTGGAGATGAAAAGAACTCTGAGGAATAGAATAGAATAGAATAGAATAGAATAGAATAGAATAGAATAGAATAGAATAGAATAGAATAGAATAGAATTTTGATTGGCCAAGTGTGATTGGACACACAAGGAATTTGTCTTGGTGCATATGCTCTCAGTGTACATAAAAGAAAAGATACCTTCATCAAAGTACAACACTTACAACACTTAATGATGGTCATAGGGTACAAATTTAACACTTAATGATAATCATAGGGTACAAATAAGCAATCAGGAAACAATATCAGTATAAATCCAAAGGATTACCAGCAACAAAGTTACAGTCATACAGTCATAAGTGGAAGGAGATGGATTATGGGAACGATGAGAAGATTAATAGTGCAGATTTAGTAAATAGTTTGAGAGTGTTGAGGGAATTATTAGTTTAGCAGAGTGATGGCGTTTGGGGAAAAAATGGACCTTTTTGGAGTGAGTGACATACTGTGAGTCACATGGACGATGGTATTACAGCAAGAGCTTCATAACCAATCAACACTTGTCATCAACAATTGTGGTTGTCTAGATGCTGCCTTAAGTTGGGTGGGAGGAGAAAAGAAAGAGAGCGGAAAGAAAAAGGAATGAAGGAGAGATTGATATGGAGGAAGAAAAAGAAAGAAGGGCCAAACAGCAAGCATGATTATGCCAAAACGCCAAGAATGGATAGACAACAGTAGAGCACAGACAAACAAAACTTTGTAAGTGAAAAGGAATCAACCAAAATCAGGAGTGCTCTGATTGCAGCATTGCTAGCACAACCATGCAGCCTATGGAAGAAGGGATGCCTTATCAGGAAACCTCTCAAGACTTTAATGCCCATCAGACACTTATGGACCATAGTCTGGTCCTTGGTCTGGGCCACACAGCCAAGGCCTCAGAGTATCACCGTTGTTGAAATGGCTTCCCAGCAGTCAAGAGAGATCATTGAGCTTGATGGTGCGGGAGTATGAACGGATTTCCAGAAAAATGGCAGACCACAGGAACCCTTTTAGCAGTTCCAAAAAGGCTCCACACCCATTTGCACTACTCAGGTGATGCTGAGGACACAGGCAAACCTCCGAGTGGCCTCAACCACTCTGTACAGAATGCAAACGACCAGCTGTCTGCAAGGAATATCAGTCCTTCCATTTCCACCATCCAACTGGAGCTGAAGAAGCTTCTGATGAGAAGGAGACGCCTTCTAAGACTTGATGTTTTCTTCATTTAATTTGCCTTCTTGTTGTAGTCCGCCAGCAGCCTACGGAGCTGGCAACGGAGTCCCACAGCGATGAGGCTGAGGTGAGGCCAGGGCCATCGGGAAGTGAGGTGGACCCAGAGCCCAAAACCTGATAATAGTGAGGAAGAGAAACTGGAGGAGCCTGTTCCTAATGCACGCACGAGAAGAGCTGCCAAAAGGCAAGAGCAGCTCAAGCAGAGAGGATGGCCCCTCCCATAAGGCTTAATAACAGACCAGCACCGTGTTTCAGTTTGCCGGAAAACAACGCTTGTAGCGCCCTCTGCTTCGTGTGTTTGTGACTTCTGGATATTTATCAGGAAGGGCCTTGGCAGTTTGCCTAATTGGATTTTGCCTAATTTGTGATAACTGAAGAATTTGTCTCTGGGAGGCCTTTGTTTTACTTTGAGTTGAACGACGCTTGGGAATGAAGTAATTCGCAGCTGTTGGAAGAAAGTTTATTTTATCACGGACTGAGGTTGTTGCTACCTACTTGGGTCTGGGTCACCACACTTCTACAAGTCTTAATAAAGCCTGAAATCTCCTCATTGACTGGTCTGTTCATTGTGTTTGGATTCCCAAAGAGCCATTATCCGCCCCTGGGCCATTGCTTGATACTTGGTGAAAACACACAGAGAGACACATAAACTTATCTGATTTATCATATCAGATTTACTTTACAAAGTAAATTTACAATCAAACAAAGGAGCCACCTAAACAAATTTACTATTCAGAAGCAATTGAGCCAAGAGATCAAGATCACTGGCAACAGGCTCTCACCAGAAATCAACTGTATCCATAAAGTATCTGGGGTGAACCAGATCTGGAAGCTTTCCAGGTGAAAAGGAACCAACCAAAATCAGGATTGCTCCTCTGACTGCAGCGTTGCTAATATAACAATGCAGCCTCTGTGGAAGGGAAGATGTACCTTCTCAGGAAAGTTCTGAGACTTCCATGCCCATCTTACAGTTATGGGTCATGGCCTGGTCTTGCCATGACCCTGGAATTTGGGTGCCAAATCTTAATTAAAACCATGAAATTGCCCTTTCAGCTCCGAGCTCTGCACTGGTTTGAGCACTCAGGGCTATATACCCAGGACCTCAGAGTATCTCCATTGCTTGAAATGGAGTTCCCAGCAGCTAAAGAATTATCACTGGACTTGATATTTCTTGTATTTAATTTGCATGCTACAGGTACTTAATAAAGCTTGAAATCTCCTTATTAACTGGTGTGTTCATTTCGTTTTGATCCTGAAAGAGCCATTTATCTGGCAACTGGCCATTGCGTGACACTTGGTCAAAACACACAAACACACACACACACAGAGAGAGAGAGAGAGAGAGAGAGAGAGAAACCTATCAGATTTATTTACTTTGAACAACAAAGTAAATTTACAAACAAACAAAGGAGCCACCCAAACAAATGTACTATTCAGAAGCAATTGTGCCAAGAAAACAAGATCACTGGCAAACCAGGCTGTCGACCATAAATCAATTGTATCCATAAAATATCTGGGGTGGACCACCAGAATGGGTCTGGCCTTGCATAGGCAGCCCAAAGCAGGCTGCAGCACTACTTAGCCATCAAGCCACACTGTGGCACATGCCAAGGATAGGAAGCTTTGCTTGCTTTTCTACCCAGTGATGACCACAGCTGATTAAAGAGGCTGGAGAGAGGGGGGCAGAGCTGGCGCTATGCAAATCGCATGCAAGTTTGAACTTCGGACTTGCTGCCCATGTTTTTTCACCACGATGGTCCTTTTTTGGGACCTCACTGTCCCGGAAGGACAGTGATAGTGTAGGATACTTCCTGCTGGTCTTGGGGATATTGCAAAACTCTGCTTGACCCAGGAGAAGCCTTTTCGTGGCGATCAAATCCAGCCTTGGCTGTCAAAGCTGGGACAGCTCAAGGAAGAGCCGAAGGAACGTGCTGACAGGGGTGAGAAAATACTGTCTAATGGACTTTGCTAAACCATCCTAAATGGTGAATGAAAGAAAAATAGCTAAAAATAATTGACTTGAATGGCGGTTTAAAAAGTTTGGAGAAATCTTCTTTTTAAATGTATTTTGGGAACTTTTTTTTTTCTCTTGAGAGTGTCTCCATTTTGGATGAAGTGAAGGGAATGATTCTTTTAGTACTTTTGGATTTATTGCCTAAAGAAAAACTTTATTTTTGCTCTCTGCTAACTACCAATATTAAAATGTTAAATTGATTTTTAAAATTCTTTTTTTTTTAATTAATCCTTTCTGTTTGACCCTTTTTTTTTATTTTTTTATTTTTCTTAAATTTTTATGAGGGTGGAGGAGGAGTGGCTGTGAGAAGGGAGAGGCAAAAGACTGCCATCTATTGGCCTTTTATTTTTTTCCCTCTGCACATTTATAAACTGGAACTCTTTCTACTGAAAGGAAATTGCTACCTTGTTCTACTATTTCCCTAGGGCTTTAACCTTGAGATACTGAGAGAACCCTGAAGATTGTTCATTCATGTGTTCTTTGTTAAATTGTTAAAGGAATAAGTCTGGAAAGGAAAAGAAGAAGGCAAAAGGGGAAAGCCTCTTTTACTGTTCTCTCTGATTTTTTTTTCTGCCCTCCCTGCTATTATATCTATTTTTACTCTGCAACCCCCCCTCCAGAATTTTCTCCCCCTCTATTTTTTTTTTTTTTGATTAATTTCTTCCTATCTCTTCCTCTTGGATTAAGACACGGAAGAGTCTGAAAAAAATTTTCTTATTTCTTTTCCTTTATTACTGATTTGGATTACAATTTGGATTCTCTGGATATTTATCTTTACATATAAAAACTGAGTAGAAAAGGCGAAAGATTTATACGATCTGAAGAGAAACCAGAGTATAGGACCAGAAGCCAGACCGCAGCTGCAACATTAGCCATTTCAAACCCCTCCAATCCATACATGCAGCAAACTGACACCCACTATGAAGATGTAGCACGACCACGAACACGAAGCCAAACAGCAGCAGTGCAGCTCACCAGCTCAAATCCCCTTGCAACTCAGACTAATCCTAGCACAACCAAGCCCCCACCCAAACAGGACACACCCCCAGCCAATCAGAGCACAAAAAAACACTCCATCCAATCAGAGCACAGCCAAGTTCCCACCCAATCAGTTCAAACCCCCACTAGCAGTTAAAAAGGAAGAAACAGCTGCAATCACACATTGCTCCCAGAAGCACGAAGCTGAAGCCTGAAGATGACGAATGAGACTTCGTCGAAACGTCGCCAAGACACTTCCAATTTTACGCGGGAGAAAACCCGAATAACCAAAGACCTACATACAAACACCCGCGAAAACCTCAGAAAACATATATATATATATATACACATACATACATACATACACACATACATATACATATATACATAATGGGAAAAAGAACTCTAACACCAAATACAAGCTTGATGGACATTACTTTAAGATGACCCCCACCCTGTTAAAGACCTTGGAGTTTTCATATCAAATGATCTAAGTGCCAAAGCCCACTGCAACTACATAACAAAAAAAGCTCTAAGAGTTTACGCAGCTTCTTTTCCAAAAACTCTACACTACTAACCAGAGCATACAAAAAATTTGCTAGACCTATTCTTGAATACAGCTCACCTGTCTGGAACCCATACCACATATCAGACATTAATACAATTGAACGTGTCCAGAAATATTTTACAAGAAGAGTTCTCTGCTCCTCTGAAAACAACAAAATACCTTATATCACCAGACTTGAAATCCTGGGATTAGAAAACTTAGAACTCACGACCGACAAGACCTGTGTTTAACACACAAAATCATCTATTCCAATGTCGCTCCTGTTAAAGACTACTTCAGCTTCAATCGCAATAATACAAGAGCAAACAATAGATTCAAACTTAATGTTAACCGCTCAATCTTGATTGCAGAAAATATGACTTCTGTAACAGAGTTGTTAACGCTTGAACTCACTACCTGACTCTGTGGTCTCATCTCCAAATCCCAAAATCTTTAACCAAAACTGACTACTATTGACCTCACCCTATTCCTAAGAGGACTTTTGTATAGAGCACAAAAGTGCCTACTGTTCCTGTCCTATTGTTCCTTTCATTATAGCAGATGAATACTTATATATACATATTTTAGCCTGTATTTTATATTTTATATATATTTTAGCCTATATACATGTTTTATGTTTATATGATATGTTATTGTTTTTATGTCAATATTTATTAGAAGAAAAAATGGGAGAAGAACAAGTAAAAGAGACTATGATTGCTTGGGGGAAGAATATTGGCCATGGGATAGATTTAGATGCCTGGCAGAAACTATGGATGTATAATTATAAAATGACAATGTCTACAGCATATAAAGACAATTTGTATAAGATGTTTTACAGGTAGCATTTATCCCCGACAAGAATTGCAAGAATGTTTAAAGACAAATCCGAAAAATGTTGGAACTGTCATCAGGCATATGGATCATATTTCCATATGTGGTTGACATGCTGAAGCGAAAAGATATTGGACTAAGATACACACGTGGTTGGAGAAAATGATTAAAAAGCACATAGACTTTAAGGCGGAAGTCTTTCTGTTGGGAATTATTCCTGAGATATATACTAGAGATGTAAAATATTTGATTGTGAATATTATTACAGCAGCCAGGATTGTGTTTGCCAAAAACTGGAAAAATGAGAAATTACCTTTGCA
>NW_026681876.1:0-37432 GCF_028640845.1 Ahaetulla prasina | reverse complement strand
GCGGGTATAAATGTAAACAAAAAAAATTCCCTCCACTGCTGCAGTGGTGTCAGCTTTTCTTAGCGATGGCGGAAGATAAACATGAACGGCTAAAAGCGGACAGGGTCCATCTTGAGGAGAAGGCCATCCTAACCA
Organism: Ahaetulla prasina; assembly: GCF_028640845.1. NCBI lineage: Eukaryota > Metazoa > Chordata > Lepidosauria > Squamata > Colubridae > Ahaetulla > Ahaetulla prasina. Next base: position 37,297 of record NW_026681876.1, on the reverse strand, counting down.
TATGCTTTAAAGGGGCAAGAAGAAGGGCCCTGCTCTCAAGTCGGTAGACATGAATCTACCAGCCCTCCTTCAGTCTTCCTGGGCCTCTGCCTGGCCTTGGGTCTACCTTATGTGAGTGAGAACCATTTAGCAGTCTCTTGAACCAAAATGATATCCTGATCATCTAACAGAGGATGGGAGTTATTTAGGTACCACCCAGCTACAGTCCATGACAGACTCTTCATACTATACATAAATGATCTCTGTGACCTCATCTCAAGTTATTGTGTTCTCTTTGCTGATGATGTCAAACTATTTAATACCACTAATAATACTTCTACCCTTCAAGAAGACCTCGACTTAATTTCCGATTGGTCTAAAACTTGGCAACTCAAATCTCAACCAGCAAATGCTCAGTCTTACATATTGGAAAAAGAACCTAACATCAAGTACAAACTTGATGGACATTACCTAACTGATGACCCCACCCTGTCAAAGATCTTGGAGTTCTCATATCAAATGACCTTAATGCCAAAGCCCACTGCAACTACATAGCAAAAAGGCCCTAAGAGTTGTAAACCTAATTTACACAGCTTCTTTTCTAAAAACTCTACACTACTAACTAGAGCATACAAAACATTTGCCAGACCTATTCTTGAATACAGCTCATCCGTCTGGAACCCATACACATCTCTGACATAAATACAATAGAAAGTCCAGAAATATTTTACTAGAAGAGTTCTTCACTCCTCCGAAAACAACAAAATACCTTATACCAACAGACTTGAAATCCTGGGATTAGAAAACTTACAACTCCGTCGACTTCGACATGACCTGTGTTTAACACACAAAATCATCTATTGCAATATCCTTCCTATAAAAGACTACTTCAGCTTCAATCGCAATATTACAAGAGCAAAAAATAGATTCAAGCTAAATGTCAACCGCTTCAAACTTGATTGCAGAAAATATGACTTCTGTAACAGAGTTGTTAATGCTTGGAACTCATTACCTGACTCCATAGTCTCTACTCAAAATCCCAAAATCTTCAACCAAAAACTGTCTACTATTGACCTCACCCCATTCCTAAGAGGACTATAAGGGGTGCATAAGAGCACAAAGTGCCTACCGTTCCTGTCCTATTGTTCCTTCATTATATCAAATTAATATAGTTGATGCATATTTTTACATATATATATATATATATTTTCTTCAAGATATGTTGTTTTATCTATGACAATTGTTTGTGTATACTGTTATATATATATATATATATAATAATAAAAATAGTCTCGATTTACAACAGTTCATCACTGGTTCTGTGGGCGTGGCTTGGTGGAGGGGGTCATGTTACTGGGTGGGCATGGCTGTAAGTAAGTGACTGGGGGAATAAAAAGACAGAAACTCACTAACAATATTGCTGGAGGAGGGTTGGAATAATCCAGGGGTCTCCAACCTTGGTCACTTTAAGACGTGTACTGGCTGAGGAACTCTGGGAGTTGAAGTCCACAAGTCTTAAAGCGACCAAGGTTGGAGACCCCTGGACTAGATGACCTCCTGGACCCTTCCAGCCCTGGATTATCCTCTGAAGCTGCATTTAGTACCAGGTTTGTACTCCTTCCTTCCTTCCTTCCTTCCTTCCTTCCTTCCTTCCTTCCTTCCTTCCTTCCTTCCTTCCTTCCTTCCCTCCCTCCCCCCCCCCCCCCCCCCCCCCCCCTTTTCCTTTCTTTCTCTCTCTCTCTCTCTGAAAAATGACCCCCTCAGACACCTCGTTTTTCCTTCCAGCCTACCTGAAGCCTGCTAGCCAAACCAAAAAAATGGGGGAGGAGTCTGTTTTTCCTCCCAGCAGGCTTCAGGCTTCAGGGAGTCTGACAGCCAAACCAAAAAACAGAATTGTTTTCTCCTTCAGGCTTCAGGAAGCCTGCTGGGAAAACGACTCCATTTTTTTCTAGCACCAGCATTATCATCAGAAGTTTTTTTTTTACTTTGAAAAGCATTTTTTCAGCCGAAGAAAAAATGCTTTTAAAAGTAAAAAAAAACAAACCTCTGATGATTGCACAGTTCAGCTGGGCATTGTGGGGGGGGGGGTTAGGGATTTTTGCTACCGGTCCTCCGAAACACCCGCCGCCATCGCTACCAGATCGGGCGATCCAGTCCGAATCGGGAGCATTTCACCCCTGCTTATGACCATTGTCACAAGATCAAAATTTGGATGCTTGGCAACTGTTTCATATTTATGACGATTGCAGTGTTCCATGGTCATGTGATCCCTTTTTTGTGACCTTCTAACAAGCAAAGCCAGAGGGGTAGCCAGATTCACTTAACAACCATGCTACTAACTTAACAACTGCAGGGATTCACTTAGCAACCATGGTAAGAAAGGTCGTAAAATGGGGCAAAGTTCCCTTAACAAATGTCTCACTTAGCAACATAAATTTTGGGCTCAATTGTCATCATGTAGGACTACCTACCTACATATGCATATATATATGCAGGTATACACACATACAAACTTACATCACCTAGTAATAAAATTGGAATTTAAAATAGTTTGGAAAGATATTTTTGAAAATGAGTCCTCATGAATAATACTTTCTTTTGCTTTTTCTCCCTTATGCTGAGCAATAAAATTTACAGAGTTGCAAAGCTATTGGTTTCCTTTTGAAGGAAATCACTGGAGGCTTAAAGGATCTTATAATAGACGCATTTATTTACCCTAAGCATAGGTGGAGATATCACATTTAAGCTTCTCAACAGACAACTTTAATCCACCATTTCCAGATCAGACACCTGGGGAGAAAGGCAACACCAAAAGTTTTTACAGCCCAAAACTCATTATTCTGTCTCTCTTCATCTCAGTCTCAAAATCAAAGCCGCCCCCTCCCATAAGATACAGAATACATTATCCTCAGGGATGGGAATTGAGAGTGAGGAAAGCACGCCATTTTACTAAAATTATTCAGATTTCAAAAAAGTGTTGTCAACCATCCCACTGCATTAAACAGCAAAAGAAACTCCTGGGACATTTTTTTCTTCCAAGAGTATTTTACTTTACTGAATAGCCATATGGGTACAGAAGTAGAAAAGCCAGTTCTGATGTTTTCCATAAACAGTATAGGAAAAATTTTCCTCTCCCACCCCAGACCTCCCATTATCCATTGTCCACTAATCAGTTGCACTTGCTTGATTTTGGAAATGGGCTGTCTGCCTTGGAAGTTCCCAGTCTTCTTAGACCTTGGGATTTGGGTCTAACTCGTGCTTCCAGGTGGCACCCTCCCATTGCAGAGTTCCCTCCCAAATCTCCCTTACATTTCAGTTGGTGAAATCCAATTTTTTTAGTACCGGTTCTATGGGCGTGGCTTGGTGGGCATAGTGTGGCTTGGTGGGCGTGGCAGGGGAAGGATACTGCAAAATCTCCATTCCCACCCTACTCTGGGGCCAGCCAGAGGTGGTAATTGCCGGTTCTCCGAACTACTCAAAATTTCAGAACCTGTCAGAACCTGCTGAATAGCACCCCTGGATTAGCACATATTATTGCATTCCCCCACTGCTCGTTGTGTGAACACATGTGGCAAATATACAAGTGCACTTTTGAGTTATCTGATTTTATATTTGCTTTCCTTTCTCTTGTATTGGACTAGCAACAAGCTCCCACAAATGGGGCAGGCAGGAATTGTCACGCAGGAGGAAGTGTCATTTGATTATTTATGATTTGCTTTGGAAATTGAAGTCACTGATCCAATGTAGCTACTTCAGTTCTGACCAGAGAATTTTGAATGATGGCTTTTTGGCTTTGGATATTTTGTGTTAGTTTTTCCCCCCCAACGCAGATGTCATTACATTATTTCAGTCCTGAGGCAATTTTTAGTTAATGTTCTGAGCCATAGGATATTTGAAGGGAATGGAGTGATTAATGAGATCAGCCAATAGACCATGTTGTTTGAGAATATGTGCAAAACAAAGAGGTGGGTTACAATAACTAAGAGTTATAATGAATGCAAATGCTTTAGACATAGCAATGGATTCCATTTTTCTTCCTTTTTGGAAGCTGTAATGGAAGTGTTATAAGCATAGCAAATTAAGGACATGCATTGATTGGAACCTGATGAAATGATTCAGAAAACTGCCCAATGTTCCTAATTTCTCTTTTTGGGAAGATATATTTCATTGGGGATGAATCTAAAACAAAATTCACAAAGCTAAAGTTTGTATCATTCATTAATTTCTAGTGGTAATTAATGAATGACACAAACTCTATAGTTTTTAGTAATATTGGATAAGATTTGCAGCTAGAGCTGTATTTCTAAGGAAATGGATCTTGATCAAATACAATCATTTTTGCACTATCCTCTTTTAAATTCTGATCTGATTTTTTTTTAAAAAAGAAAGGGCCTATATAGCCTGTTGGAAGCAGAATCAACTGAAATTTGTAGACAGTAGATTATTCCTTTTCTGAGCATAAAACTTCCTATATTTCAGGCAAATAGATATAGCTATTATCATACAAAGGCAGTATTTGGAGTTTGGGGATAAAACCTGGAGATATACTCTCTGGTTGGCCACAGTTATGTAAATATCTACAACATATGCAAGTTGGTGCAAGGTATCTTCAGGCCTTCCCCCTTTAACGGGAATTGATCTGTTCAATGTGAACCATACAAGAATAACTGCTGAAAGGATCCCAGTACTAAAATTCAGGGGATGAAGACTAGGAGGAGTGGTTTCTTCATTTCAGCCTTTATTTTTGCAAAATAATCTTTTATAGAAACCTGATTCATTCTGACCCTGCTAGCAAAATGGAATTCTTATGGAGTGCTTTTCATTAATTAACATAACAACTTTGAACCATTGTTGGAAATTTGTTTATTTTTAATTTTAAAATAAAAATAATTTTAAAATAATCGTTTTAATAGCTTCATATTTCAGTTTATGTTGCTGAATTGCAAGTGCCTTTAAGCCTGAAACATCAGAAAGTCACCCATTCAACTAATTAAATAATAATGTAATTCCCTGACAAACATTCCTTGCTAATTTACAAATGGAGAGTTCTAGGCCTTTTGTGAGAGACATCTTCAGAATATGCTTCTTCCCATCTCTTCATGCCCCACTCCAAGTCCCAAAGGTGCTTTTCCAAAAGGCAACTGGACTTTCTGGGTTTTTTTCCTTACAAATGTTTTGCTTTTCATCCAAGAAGCTTCTGAACTGAAGAAGCTTCTTGGATGAGAAGCAAAATATTTTCAAGGGAAAAACCAAGAAAGTTCAATTCCCCTTTGGAAAATCACCTTTGGGACAACCATGACCTAAATGATTGAGAATCTCCATGCATAATTACCCCCACTCAATGGATGACATCTATCCGACTTGCTTGACAATATTAACAGTAGAATTAGAATACTCACCAGTCAAGAAAGAAAGAAAAGAAAGAAAGAAAGAAAGAAAAGAAAGAAAGAAAGAAAGAAAGAAAAACTCATTCTCTCTTTTGTCCTTCCTTGAAGTGAGTCTTCTATCCACTGAAACATGCATGGAACAATAAGCCTAGATATGTAGTATCACCTGCAAACAGGAAGGGAATTCAAACAAAATGTTGCATAAGTAAATTTCATATGAAAGATTTGTGGAAATGTGATAGAAAGAATAAATTGTTGGCCGTTCCCAAAAATGGAGGAGGAGGAGGGGGAGGAGGAGGAGGAGGAGGAGGAGGAGGAGGAGAATTATTATTATTAATATTATTATTATAATTATTATTATTATTATTATTATTATTATTATTATTATTATTATTATTATTATTATTATTATTTCCATGGATTTTAAGTCTCCTTTCATCGCAATCTTTCATGTATGAAACAGTAAAATCAAATTACAATTTTTTTGTAAACATGATAAGCTTTCTGCCATTTTTCAAATCATCAGTTGCAGCTAGAAGTATGAAAAGGATAGATTCTGTTCTGCCATTTCAAATGGAATCCAAACATAGAGAATCTATGTGAACCAAGGTAACTAAATTCTAACATTTTATCAAATGGAAATGCATGAAATATTGATGTAGGCTGCTAATAAATAACAACATCCCATCCCAGACCTTTCCCCTGTAATCACTTATGTGCAAATATCGCTTTTCCACAAACTTCCAGCTATTTTGCACATGATTCTGTAACTTTCCAGAATAAATCTTTCAGAACAGACTTCCAGGGCCAAAGCACCATCACCATGAACAATCTATTGTTATTTCATTCAAAAAAGCTAGAGAATAAATAGAACATAATTGCGTATTCTAAAAGAAAAATGAATGTTCTCTGAAAAAAAATACATTTTGCACATCAATATTCGTAAGTATGAAAGTGGATGAAGTTCAAAATCAGTTGGTTCACAGGTTCAATCCATTTGGCTGAAATAGAAATTGATTATATCCATTTGGCTGAAATAGAAATTGATTATAAATTAATTAATATGCCTTGTGTGCCTGAGCATCTACCACAGTGGTGGGTCGCTACCTGTTCGCCCTGGATTGAGCAAACCGGTAGGGGCAGTGGTGGGAGGCTCCGCCCACCCACCCAGATGCTTCTGCGCATGTGCAGAAGTGTCACACGTGCACCTGAGTGTTCACACGCCCATGAGCGAACCGGTAGCGATGGGTTTTGAAACCCACCCCTGATCTATCTAAATAAACAGACTTCCAGCTTTGTTTCTCTCTTTTCTGAGATAATATCACACATAAACCCAATCCTCTTGAGGACCAGATGGATATACTAAACTCGATTTCCAGGAGAACTGAGGTAGAAGACCCAGAGAATTATATGTGGTTCTATGTACCCCAAATGCACTACAATTTGTAACCACCCACATTTATAACTTCGAAAAAACTTGACCAAAACAACAAGAATTGACCAGTCCCACATTGGCCCTTTTTTCACACTTTTTGATAATTTTTTATTAGCTTGCCTCCCCCAGTTTGTTAGTATTGAAAACACATTTGTTGAGAGAACTATATCTTGTGTCTTGTTTATGATTGTCATTCTTCAAGTGCAGCATATGGTAAAATTTTCCAGATCAATTTTTCCTTGAATTATATAAGGCCTATGCAGATAGTTCTCGACTTCAGACAACAATTGAGCTCAAAATTTCTGTTGTTAAATACATTTTGTCCCATTTTATGACTTTCCTTGCCACAATTGTTAAGTGAATCACTGCGGTTGTTACATTAGTAACATGGTTGTTAAGCAAAATTGACTTTGCTTGTCAAAAGGTCACAAAAGGTGATCACATGACCCTGGGGCCCTGCAACCGCTATAAATATGAATCATACAAGTATCTGAATTTTCATCGTGTGACCATGGAGATGCTGCAATGGTCGTGTGAAAAATGGTCATAAACTTTTCAGTGTCATTGTAACTTTGAACAGTCACTAAATGAACTGTTATAAGTCGAGGACTATGTATATTCATGGGTCGGATGTAATAAATCTGCTTTATATGTCCTGTCAAAAACATGGTATGAAGCTACATTTGATCCCTATAATATGGTGTAATTAGCAATGCATACTAATGAGAGCATATTAATTTTAATATGATTATACATATTTAATATACCTTCACAGATGCATCATTTTTTCATGTTCTATTTGCTGAAGGGAATGTGACAAACTGCCTTCAACAGGTAATGCATACAAAATTATTTGACTTTTAAGGTTTTGTTATTTCTGCTGAAAATGTACTGAGTTTTAAAGTTTGTATCAGAAACTGTACAACAACTAATCATATTCAGAAAACATGTCTGAATGTTCCTTATTCAAGACTTATTTCTCATTTGCTACATACATTTGGTTCCATCTTTTCCCCCCCATAATTAATGCTTAGATCTGGTACTGGGGAAAATAAATGAAAGATCATATCTTTCTCTTCATCATCATTTTACAGCCTTAATGAAGGTGAGCTTGAGTAGTGAACATGGGAGTGAAAAGGAGAGAAGAGAATCATAGGGTGAAAAAGATATATTGCACATCTGTACAGAACTACAGCACTAGGATGTTTCCTGATAGAGTCAATAGAAAGATGTCCTACCAATTGAATATTTGGTTTATAAATTATTGGCAAGTCACAAATCTCAAAGAAACATTAATTCTTAACTAGAACTGGACAGAAAAATATTCCTGATTGGTTTTTTTTCCTCCCCCTTTGTTTGTTAGTCAGTTTGATGACAAAATCTAAATTCTGCTTTAGATACATTTTCAGAGAAGATCATTCTGACATGATCATGAATAGATTATGATGTGTATTGTATTTTTCATTATACATCATTCTTTATAATGTTCTGTCTCCTTTCTTCTTCCCATGCTTCCATTTCACCTCAAAACTTTAACAGGGAATTTCCCCTCATTAGGCTTTTCCAGTAGCTATATTCTTGTCATTACTAAGAGAAAGACCATCCGTGAGAAATTGTTAGATATTTTAAAGCAATTCAAAGAAATCATTCACTAATTTTCTTGCCCACAGATTTGGTGGAGAGCTTCCAAAAATAATTTGTGCTCACAATATTATTATTGAACAAGAATTCAATAATTTTACAATGTCTCAAATCAACATGCTTTTACTTCAATTTGTATTTACAACAATTTTTAGAGGTAGGTTGTATCTCATCTCTGTCCATGCTCTGAAGGAGTTGTTTTATTTTTTATTTTATTTTATTTATTTGTCACAACAGTATATATAAGCATAAGCATGAAATAACTCTACGATATATAAGCATATATATAAGCATAAGTATGTAATAACTATATGAAATTGGATACAATCAAAGGGAACATTAGGACAGGAACGGTAGGCACGTTGGTGCTCTTATGCACGCCCCTTACAGACCTCTTAGGAATGGGGTGAGGTCGAAAGTAGATAGTTTTTGGTTAAAGCTTTGGGGATTTTGGGAAGAGACCACAGAGTCAGGGTAGTGTGTTCCAAGCATTAACAACTCTGTTACTGAAGTCATATTTTCTGCAATCAAGATTGGAGCGGTTCACTTTAAGCTTAAATCTATTGTGTGCTTGTGTATTGTTGTGATTGAAGCTGAAGTGGTCTTCAACAGGAAGGACATTGTAACAGATGATTCTATGAGTTAAACTCAGGTCATGTCTAAGGCGGCGGAAAATGTAAAATGACTACATATATTGTTTATTTATTTATTTATTTATCAAACTTATATACCGCACCATCTCCCGTAGGACTCAGGGCGGTTCACAGGCATATTAAAACAATATAAAACAATGTAATAAATAAACATTTAAAACCCAGATTAAAACTAAATATTATCAAAGCCTGATCACTAAAACAGTAAGAACCAATAAAACCCCCATTAAAATTTGGTTAAAAAATTGTGTTTTTCTATTCTCCATCTCCTTTCTGAAAATTACCTTCCTTGACAAGAATAGGGAAAAATCCAGTGTGACAAGATTAAGAACAGAAATGGTTAGAACAGTGTCAGTCCAGGTCAAATCTACCTTGAATTTGCATTTAGTCAATATGTCTGTCCTGTTTCTATGCGGGTATTTTTCTTGGAAAATCCCCACATGAACAAACAAAGACTACGAAAATATAAACATTTAAAATAACTTACGAGAAGACCAAATCAGTGGTGGGTTGCAGAAGTGGTGCACGAATGAGCGAGCGAACCGGTAGCAAAAGTAAGTGAAATCTACCCCTGGACCAAACACCTAGTTCCATTTCTTTATGAGCTTATTTTGCGTAGAAGATTTATTGCACATTGCAAACTGAAATTGAAGTAATCCTGGAAGTGAAATTACATGATGACATGCCACCACTTTGAGTTCTTTATATGAGGAATACCAAACCTGTTTCCATAGATCCATGAGAGAAGTCATACTTTGGTTTCCATGCGGTAACCCATCATCATGTAATTTTAACCTGGGTTTTATTATAGTTTTAAATTTTTGTTTCAGCTTAATTGAATTAGATCTTTAAAATGCTTTTAATTTTTTGTGTAATCTGTTTTGATTGGCTGTAGACCGCCCTGAGTCCTTCGGGAGAAGGGCGGTATATAAATTAAATTAATAAATAATAAATAAATAAATAAATCATCATAATAAGAGAGATGTGGTCTCAATTTGCAAAGTACATAATGGGAAGCATGTTCAACTGTACCTGGCACCAGTAAGAGCATCAGTTAATGTTGACTCAGGTTGACTCAGCCTTCCATCCTTTATAAGGTAGGTAAAATGAGGACCCAGATTGTTGGGGGGGCAATAAGTTGACTTTGTAAGTATACAAATAGAATGAGACTATTGCCTTATACACTGTAAGCCGCCCTAAGTCTTCGGAGAAGGACGGGATATAAATGTAAATTATTAAAAAAAATGTACTTTTGGATTACCTCCCAAATAAAATTGATAATCTCATGGATCCAAGTGGCCTTCAGATTATTGGCCCAAGAGTTGCAGATGGGGCACCTGGTTCAGAAATTCCTTCCATCCTAGAACATAGAAGATCCTGCCTATTTCAAGGAGATGGTGATACATAAAGGATGTCAAACATCAAATGAAACATGCATTATAGTTCAATTCTGAAAAATCTGATGTAAACCTTTACATTCCAAGAAGCTCATTTCATGATTTATTTATGAACTCTGTTTAAGCAGATAGATTTAACACTGATTCTCACATTTTAGCATATTTCAACGTGTTTTTAGCTCTTCAGCACTATCTTTTGAGCACAGATGTGTGAATCTGATCTTGTAATCAAAGTTAGTATATTTCAATAAAAAATTCCATCTAGCAACAATCTGTGCAAACTACATGTGGAGTAATGATTGCTATACTCTTGAGTCATGGGTTAATAACATGTAATATATAATGATTAAGCCAAGTTGATGACAGTTTTGTGTCTAACAGCAGTGTGCTCATAGATGAATTAATGGAGACAGAAAGATTTCACTGTTGTTGTCAACCCAAAAACAAAGCTTTTCATTTAATTCTTTGGGTGCACCTTTTCAAAATCATCTAAAGAACAAACGTAGCATCACATCAGACGTGCTTAGAGTCGAGGTAGATTAGCTGACACTTCCAGATAAGTTGGTGTTTGAACATAATGTTTCACACAGAAAAAAGGAAGAAGAAAAAATAGAAACAAAGATTTGAATGATCTGTTTTGTCAAACATAGACCTTGCCAGACAAACCTGATGGCATTCTTTGAAAAAAGATGACATTAATGGACCAACAAAATGCTGTCGACATAGTATACTTGAAGTTCAGTATGGCATTTGAAGAAAATAGACCACAACCTACTTCTTGGTAAGACTGGAAAATTTGGGATATACAGCATCAGCAGCAGATGGATTCATAACTGCATTGACCAACCATACTCAATGTGTTGCCCTCAGTGGAATCACATCTACAGAGAGGGAAGCATTCAGTGTAACAGCAGTAACTATGAGAGGGACATAAGAGTCCTAATGGACAGCCACTTAAATATGAGCCAGCAATATGCTAGAACTGCCAAAATGCAGTCCTAGGCTGCATTGGGTCATGTGACGTGTTAGTACAGCTTTATACTACTTTGCTAGGACCACACTTGGAATACTGCATCCAGTTTTGGTCACCATGATACAAAAACGATGTTGTCCTGACCTAGGCTTCCTGAGACAATAAAAAGCACATGATTAGTTCCCAAAACCCTCTTTTTATTTTAACAGCTGTAAAGAGTTCGAGAGAAGTCTGCCACAGTCCTTCGGGATAAGGCTGATAAGCACCCACCTTTATCTCCCTTGACATGCTGCCAAAGACCTAATTGGCAATTAGCTTTGCAAGGACACACAGAGCACAGAGTCAGAACAGAGCTTCAGAATTTAAACCAACCAGAACGAACAAAATTGCTTCCTGCAAAGGCTCATATCCCTTTGTTCCACCTTTATGTCTTATGGGAGGAGCCAATCATCTCCAAGACTTACTCCCAAGTTACCCCTTTTGACTTAACTGTTCTTGCCTTTGGGCACCTCTGTGCATGGTGCACTGGAAACAGGTTCCCCCTGTTCCTCTGCCTCGCTGACGTCAGACTGTGGAGGCTTCGGAGTCAGCACATAACTCCCAGATGGCCCTGGCCCCATCTCTGCCTCCAACGCAGAGCCCTCATCCAAGTCTTCCCCAGACTCCAGGACTGGCCCATGTTCCTCTCCAGCCTCCTGACTGTCCGACTCTGCTGCCAGCTCCGCAGTCTGCTGGCAGACCACAACAGATAATGAGACTCTAGAAAGGCTGCAGAGACAAGCAACAAAAATTATTAGAGGCTGGAGCTAAAACATTTGATGAATGGTTGCAGGAACTGTATGCCTAGTCTAACAAAGAGATGGACTAGGGGTGACATGATAGCAATCTTCCAATATTTAAGGAGATGTCACAGGGATGAAAGGATCAATGTATCCTCCAAAGTATCTGGCAGCAGGACAAGAAGTAATGGATGGAAGCTTATCAAAGAGAGATTCAACCTACAAGTAAGGAGAAATTTCCTGAGAAAAATTAATCAGTGGAACGGCTTGCCTCGAGAAGTTGTGGGTGATCACTGAAGGTTTTTAAGAAGAGATTGGACAACCATTTGTCCAGAATGGTATAGGCTCTCCTAGTTGAGCAGGGAGTTATTTTCTCTATTATTCTGTATTCTGAATTATATTGTATGGGTAATATAGCTGGAAAGAAGGTTGAAAATTTTGAGCAGAGTTGTGGCTAGGGAAAAGCCATGGTGGTATCACACACCTGACCTTCTAGTTTTTTGAGAAGCTATACAAATAAAAACTACAGGTTTTGTTTGAAGATTACTGTGCATCAAGAAAGAATGTTACTAATGAAGCATAATTTTTTCATAATGAAAAACAAAGGAGAAAATACAACTCCCTATATGATCAGTTAAAAATCTGTGAAATTTAGAGACTGCATTGTTTGCGAAAATAGAATAGAAAAGAATGAAGAATGTTACCAAGATAATGATTTGAGCAGAAGAATGGTAAATTAAGGTGAATGGCTGTATGGTGGTAAGGTTAAAAATATAAACTGAAGGGCAAGTTAATGTGTCTCTATAAATATTTCCAAGGCTTGCAAGCTATACAATTTTTTTTAAAAAAAATTAAATGCCAGATTGGTTGCTTAATATGGGTAGAAATTAAGAGCATTTGAGAAATGTGATCATTGGGCACAAAGAGATAAGTTTCATGTTGAAATTTCAGACAGTGGGTTTTGATGAAAAAACTGACTCAAGTTTAAAGACAAAAAATAGGAGCATATTAGTCCCTTATCAGGCTAACCTTTTTTATTATAATGCTTAAGCTTTTGCTCATAAAAGTTTCAGTGGTTAGATAATCATAAAACATTTTCAGAGGGTTTTTTTTTTAAATAAAGCAGTAATCTTGAGATAGTTAGGATGTTGACTATAGTATAGGGTTACTATTTCTGCTGATGCCAGTGCTAATAGGCTTTGGAGCAACATTGTTTAAAGACCATTTACTAATGGCATAAGTTTCTTAAACCATAAGAATAGAATAGAATAGAATTTTATTGGCCAAGTGTGATTGGACACACAAGGAATTTGTCTTGGTGCATATGCTCTCAGTGTACATAAAAGAAAGATACATTCATCAAGGTACAACATTTACAACACAATTGATGATCAATATATCAATATAAATCATAAGGATTGCCAGCAACAAGTTATAGTCATACAGTCATAAGTGGAAAGAGATTGGTGATGGGAACTATGAGATTAATAGTAGTGCAGATTCAGTAAATAGTCTGACATTGTTGATGGAATTATTTGTTTAGCATAGTGATGGCCTTGGGAAAAAACTGTTCTTGTGTCTAGTTGTTCTGGTGTGCAGTGCTCTATAGCGTCGTTTTGAGGGTAGGAGTTGAAACAGTTTATGTCCAGGATGCGAGGGATCTGCAAATATTTTCCCAGCCCTCTTCTTGATTCGTGCAGTATACAGGTCCTCAATGGAAGGCAGGTTGGTAGCAATTATTTTTTCTGCAGTTCTAATTATCCTCTGAAGTCTGTGTTTTTCTTGTTGGGTTGCAGAACCGAACCAGACAGTTATAGAGTGCAAATGACAGACTCAATAATTCCTCTGTAGAATTGGATCAGCAGCTCCTTGGGCAGTTTGAGCTTACTGAGTTGGCAGAAAGAACATTCTTTGTTGTCCTTTTTAATGATGTTTTGATGTTAGCTGTCCATTTGAGATCTTGCGATATGATAGAACCCAGAAATTTGAAGGTTTCTACTGTTGATACTGTGTTGTCAAGTATTGTGAGAGGTGGAAGTATGGAAGGTTTTTCCTAAAGTCTACCACCATTTCTACGGTTTTGAGTGTGTTCAGTTCCAGATTGTTTTGGTTGCACCACAAGGCTAGTCGTTCGACCTCTCGTCTATATCGGATTCGTCATTGTCTCGAATGAGACCAATCACTGTTGTGTCATCTGCGAACTTCAGTAGCTTAACAAATGGATCATTGGAGATGCAGTCATTGGTATACAGAGAGAAGAAGTGGGAGAGCACACAGCCTTGGGGGCCCCATTTGATGTGATCTTGCTTAGCTTCACCTGCTGCTTCCTGTTTGTTAGGAAGCTTGTGATCCACTTACAAGTCTGTTCCGGTACCTGTAGCTGGTTTAGCTTAGTTAGAAGAATGTCTGGAATGATGGTATTGAATGCTGAACTAAAGTCTACAAAAGGACCCTTGCATAGGTCTTTGGAGACTCAAGTTTAAAGACAAAAATAGGAGCATATTAGTCCCTTATCAGGCTAACCTTTTTTATTATAATGCTTAAGCTTTTGCTCATAAAAGTTTCAGTGGTTAGATAATCATAAAACATTTTCAGAGGGTTTTTTTTTTAAATAAAGCAGTAATCTTGAGATAGTTAGGATGTTGACTATAGTATAGGGTTACTATTTCTGCTGATGCCAGTGCTAATAGGCTTTGGAGCAACATTGTTTAAAGACCATTTACTAATGGCATAAGTTTCTTAAACCATAAGAATAGAATAGAATAGAATTTTATTGGCCAAGTGTGATTGGACACACAAGGAATTTGTCTTGGTGCATATGCTCTCAGTGTACATAAAAGAAAAGATACATTCATCAAGGTACAACATTTACAACACAAATGATGGTCAATATATCAATATAAATCATAAGGATTACCAGCAACAAAGTTACAGTCATACAGTCATAAGTGGAAAGAGATTGGTGATGGGAACGATGAGAAGATTAATAGTAGTGCAGATTCAGTAAATAGTCTGACAG
Source organism: Ahaetulla prasina (assembly GCF_028640845.1). Lineage (NCBI taxonomy): Eukaryota > Metazoa > Chordata > Lepidosauria > Squamata > Colubridae > Ahaetulla > Ahaetulla prasina. Next base: position 22,034 of record NW_026681876.1, on the reverse strand, counting down.
TGTTGATGGAATTATTTGTTTAGCAGAGTGATGGCCTTCGGGAAAAAACTGTTCTTGTGTCTAGTTGTTCTGGTGTGCAGTGCTCTATAGCGTCGTTTTGAGGGTAGGAGTTGAAACAGTTTATGTCCAGGATGCGAGGGATCTGCAAATATTTTCACGGCCCTCTTCTTGATTCGTGCAGTATACAGGTCCTCAATGGAAGGCAAGTTGGTAGCAATTATTTTTTCTGCAGTTCTAATTATCCTCTGAAGTCTGTGTTTTTCTTGTTGGGTTGCAGAACCGAACCAGACAGTTATAGAGGTGCAAATGACAGACTCAATAATTCCTCTGTAGAATTGGATCAGCAGCTCCTTGGGCAGTTTGAGCTTACTGAGCAGAAAGAACATTCTTTGTTGTCCTTTTTTAATGATGTTTTGATGTTAGCTGTCCATTTGAGATCTCATATGATAGAACCTAGAAATTTGAAGGTTTCTACTGTTGATACTGTGTTGTCAAGTATTGTGAGAGGTGGAAGTATGGGAGGGTTTTTCCTAAAGTCTACCACCATTTCTACGGTTTTGAGTGTGTTCAGTTCCAGATTGTTTTGGTTGCACCACAAGGCTAGTCGTTCGACCTCTCGTCTATATGCGGATTCGTCATTGTCTCGAATGAAACCAATCACTGTTGTGTCATCTGCCAACTTCAGTAGCTTAACAAATGGATCATTGCAGATGCACTCATTGGTATACAGAGAAAACAGAAGTGCGGAGAGCACACAGCCTTGGGGGGGCCCTGTACAGGTATTTGATGTGATCTTGCTTAGCTTCACCTTCGCTTCCTGTTTGTTAGGAAGCTTGTGATCCACTTACAAGTCTGTTCCGTACCTGTAGCTGGTTTAGCTTAGTTAAGAAGAATGTCTGGAATGATGGTATTGAATGCTGAACTAAAGTCTACAAAAGGACCCTTGCATAGGTCTTTGGAGACTCAAGATGTTGTAGGATGTAGTGCAGAGCCATATTAACAGCATCATCTGTTGATCTATTTGCTCGGTATGCAAATTGCAAGGGGTCTAAGAGCGGATTCGTGATGGTTTTCAGGTAGGAAAGCACTAGCCTTTCAAAGGTTTTCATGACTACAGATGTTAGAGCAACTGGTCTGTAGTCATTCAGTTCCTTGATGGTGGGCTTCTTCGGCACTGGGATGATGGTAGAGCGTTTGAAGCAAGAAGGAACATAGCACATCTCTAGTGATTTATTGAAAATATGGGTGAAGATGGGGCCAATTGGTCAGCACAGACTTTTAAGCAAGAAGGAGTTATCTTGTCTGGGCCTGGAGCTTTTCCTGGCTTTTGTCTGTGAAATAGGTCCTGCACTTCCTTTTCTGTGATCACTAGGGTTGTGAACCCAATGAAATGGGGTCAGTGTAGGAGGCTTGGCTGTTGTTGGTGTGTCTGAGATGGGGTGTTTCCTTTCAAACCTGCAGTAAAACTCATTCAGGTCATCTGCCAGTTGTTGATTACCTTCAGCCTGGGAAGGAGGTTTGCCATAGCCGGTGATATTTTTAAGAGTTTTCCACATGTTTGCTGGTTCATTTGCTGAAAATTGATTCTTTAGCTTTTCAGAGTAGCTTCTTTTTGCTGCTCTTATCTCCCTTGTTAGTGCATTTCTGGCCTGATTGTACAGCATTTTATCACCTTTTCTGTAGGCTTCCTCTTTGGAATGTCGTAGCTGCTTAAGTTTAGGTGTAAACCAAGGTTTGTTATTACTGTGTATTCGCAAGTTCCTTGTAGGTACACATAGGTCTTCACAGAAGCTGACATATGATGTTACAGTATCTGTGAGTTCATCCAGGTCTGCAGAGGTATCTTTAAAAATATTCCAATCAGTGCAGTCAAAACATGCCTGTAGCTTTTTTTTTTTTTTTTTATTGAAAGAGTTTTAAGAAAACAAAAACATTTTTCCCCCTTTTTTCCCCCTCCCTCCCAAAAACAAAACAAAACACCCCTCCCTCCCTCCCCCCGGCTTCCCGGGTCAATCACAAGGTAAAGTCCAATCCAAATAACCACATCCAAAGCTTTTCATCTCCCAACCCCTCCCATTACATAAAATAACTTTCTAATTATTCAAAGGCAATCTGATATTTCTTAATCTGATATCTGTTTTGTAGATAATCAATCCATTTTTCCATTCAATTAAATATCTTTCCTGTATTGTCTTTTAAAAACGCTGAGATTTTAGCCATCTCAGCCAAATTAATAACTTTCAATATCCATTCTTCTATTGTAGGTATCTCTTCTTTCTTCCAGTATTGTCCAATCAACAGTCTTGCTGCTGTTATTAAGTTCAAAATCAATTTAGTCTCAATCCCTGTACAATCCATTATAATTCCCAAAAGGAAAAATTGTGGCAGGAACTTTATCTTCTTCTTCAGTACATTTTGAATAATCCACCAAATTCTTATCCAAAAGACCTTAATTTTCTTGCAAGTCCACCAAATATGAAAATATGTAGCATCATCACAATCACACCTCCAACATTTCGCTTGGATATTAGGATACATACATGATAATTTTTTGGGATCTAAATGCCATCTATAAAACATCTTATAAAAATTTTCCCTTAAATTCTGTGCTTGTGTAAACTTAACATTTCTAACCCAAATTTTCTCCCATGTTTCCAACATTATTGGTTCCTGAATATTCTGTGCCCATTTTATCATACAATCCTTTACCAAATCCTTTTCCGAATCTATTTCAAGCAACACATTATACAATCTCTTTATATGCTCCTGGGTCTGATTTCTAATTTGCTTTATTAAATTTTCCTCCCTTTGCATTATACCAATTTTTTGATCTTCTTTCCATCTAGCACTTATTTGCCCATATTGAAACCAAGTATAATTCCTCCCTTCTTCATTTAATACCTGTAATGATTTTAATTGCAATCTACCTCCTTCAGCATACAAAAGTTCTTTATATGTAATCATTTCCTGTTTCTGTTCTATATTTATATTCTCTATTGCATGTCTAGGGCTCGCCCATATAGGAATCTTGTAATCTAATTTATAGGAATATTTATTCCAGACCATAAAGAGCACTTCTCAACACATGATTCTTAAAAGCCCTATCCACTTTTTCCATAAAATAAGCGCATGCCATCCATATAACAAGTCATAACCTTCTATATTCAAAATTCTTTCCTCTGTTAAGTTAAACCAGTCACTTATTACTGAAAGGGTTACTGCTTCATAATATAGTTTAAAGTTAGGCATTCTTAAACCACCTCTTTCCCGTGAATCCTGTATTATTTTCATTTTAACCCTCGCCTTTTTACCCTGCCATATAAATTTATTAATCCCACTCTGCCAATCTTCCAAATTTTTATCCTTTTTAATTATAGGTATCATCTGGAACAGAAACAAAAATCTAGGTAACACATTCATTTTAATAGCCGTAATCCTTCCCAATAGGGATAACTGCAATTTCTTCCAGCCACTCATATCATTCTGAACTTTTTGCCATAGCAAGTCATAATTATTCTTATAAAGTTTCTTGTTCGATGAGCTAATATAGACCCTAAATATTTAACCTTTTTACCTCAAATCCTGTCATTTCCTCTAGTTTTTGTTTCTGTTGTATAGACATATTTTTAATTATCACTTTTGTTTTATTCTGATTTATTTTAAATCCTGATACCTTTCCATATTTATCAATTACTTCCAACAAAAATCTACTTGAATTTATAGGATTTGTTAACGTAACCACTACATCATCTGCAAAAGCTCTAACTTTGTACTCATATTGTCTAATCTTAATTCCTCTATTTTCATTAATTCTCGTATTTTATCTAATAATGGTTCCAGAGTCAAAACAAACAATAATGGTGATAAGGGACATCCCTGTCTTGTTCCTTTCGCAATCTTAATAACTTCTGTCAAACTACCATTTACTATAATCTGTGCTGTTTGCTCTCCATAAATCGCTTTAATTATTCTAATAAAACAGTCTCCAAATTGCATTTTCTCTATTAATTTAAATAAAAAATCCCAATGCAATCGATCAAAGGCTTTCTCTGCATCCAAAAAAATAAGTGCTGCTGAAGTATTCTTCTTTTCCAAATATTCCAATATATTAATAATCTGTCTAACATTATTCCTCATCTGCCTCCCTTTTATAAAAGCACATTGACGAGTATGAATTCCTTGTTGTAAAACTAACATTAATCTATTTGCTATTATTTTACAAAATCTTATAATCATTATTTAAAAGTGAAATCGGCCTATAGTTACCAGGTTTAGAGCAGTCTTGCTCCTCTTCGTATCAGTGAAATAAAAGATGTTTTCCATGACGGGGTATTCCCACTCTAATTGTATCTGATTAAATAATTCTTTAAGTGGGCCTAATATTTCATCCTGTGTTTTTATAATAAGTTGCTGTAAGACCATCTGTACCAGGGTTTTCCCATTTTAATTGTTTAATTGCCTCCACTATTTCTCCAGTAGCTATCGGCCGGTTCAGCTCCTCCTCTGTTCTAATGTTAGAATATTCACCTTATAATCTTTCAAATAATCATAAATGTCCCTATCCAATATTTTGTCTTTTGCATATAGTGCAGTATAAAATTCTGAGAATGCCTTTTAATTTTATCCTGTTGGTATATCTCTTTACCTTTATATTCTATTTTTTGTATGACACGTGCTTTCTGTTTCTTCCTTAAATTATATGCCAACCATCTCCCAGGTTTATTTGCATTACAAAAGGTATTATGTTTAGCATATTGTATATTCGTTGCCACCTGGTCTGCCATTAACATATTAAATTGACTCTGTAATATTTTTATAGCCTCTTTAAGTTTATGATCTTGTGGGTTTTGAATTAATAACTGTTGCTTCCTTTGAATTTCTTCTTCCAAATATCTACGCTGCCTTTGTTTATTATTCCTTTGCCTGTTGTCCAAATAAATCAATATCCTCTAATAAACGCTTTGCTCGCTTCCCACACAGTTCCTATAGGTGTCCCTTTGTACATATTAAAATCAAAAAATTCTTTTAACTGTTTCTTACAATAAGTTACATTATCCTCATATCTAAACAGATTTTCATTCAACCTCCATGTTCTACCACCTTTTTTCCCTTGTAATAATTCCATCCATACTGGGCTATGGTCAGTTAAACACCTCGGAAATATCTTCGTTTTCTTCACCCTAGAAAGCAAGTCATTAGAAATTAAAATAAAATCAATGCGTGAAAAAGATTGATGCCTATCAGAAAAAAGTAAAATCTCTCTCATCTGGATTCCGTAACCTCCATATATCTCTAAACTCAAAGTCTTCCATCATTTCAAAAAGTTTTGGTAATTTTGCATGTATAGGTATCTTCTTGGAGGTTCTCTTATCCTTCTTGTATCAATTACTCCATTCCAGTCTCCTAATAAAATAAACGAACTATAATCCCAGAGGTCAACCTCTCATGTAACATTTTGTAAAACTTTTCTTGTTGCTGATTAGGTGCATAAATACCTATCAACAAAGTCTTTTTTGCATCTATCACCAGTTCAATAGCAATAAATCTTCCTTGAATATCTGCCTCAATTAACTTAGCTGGTATATCCTTCCTGATATATACAACAATTCCATGCTTCTTTTCCAAAGCTGATGCAACAAAATGGTTACCCAATTTTGAATTAATTAAATATTTTTGGTCTGATAATTTTATATGTGTCTCTTGCAAACAAATCACATCATTTTTAAATTGTTTCAAGTAGTGAAATATTTTCCTTCTTTTCTGAGCTGAATTCAAGCCATTAACATTCCATGACAAGATTCTATTTGCCATTACTGGCCTCCTGAAGCTTTGAAGCAGACAACGGAAGCTCCTCCTCCGGTATCTTCCGTCTAGCTCCTCCCACAGCTTCCATAATGGGATCCTGACTTTTACTTTGAGACTGTTGCTCTTCTTTCGCTTAAGGGCTCCTCTTGTCACCCTTTGCTCTTGTGGTTCCTCTAATACTGGCAGCAATAAAGGCTCTTGGGTCACCACGCCTTCTTGAGTCTCTTGAAGTTTTCTATCACTTCTATTTCGACTTTCAAAACTGTAGAAAGAAAATCCTTTGCCTTTAAAACAGTGTCAATTCTATATCTCCTTCCTTGATAGAATAGTGTCAGTCCAACTGGCACCTCCCATCTGAATTGAATCTGATGTTTTTAAGTTCTTGTGTAAAAAGCAAATTCCTCCCTGTCTCTTAACATCTTTGAAGGAATCTCTTTCAACACCTTCAACTCCTGTTCTCCAATTTTTAAAGTTGTCTGATATGAAACTTGCAGAATTTGATTTCTCATAGTCCTTTTCACAAAATAAACCACAATGTCCGAGGAAGCTTTCTCTGTCTTGCAATCCAAGAATTAACTCTATATATTTTATCAATTTGGTAAGCTACCTCTTGGGGTCCGCTTCAATAAATTCAGCCAATGCTTCTGATATAATTTTTCTTAAGTCTTCTCCTCGCTGTTCTTGCATACCACGAATTCTAAGAGCTCCTTCCATAAGTTTATATTGTAATATCACAACCTGATCTTCATTTTGATCCACTTTTTTCTGAACACCTTTCATTTCGTCTTCTAAATACTTATTTGACTGAGAGATCTGTTGCATTTCCACTTCCAATCCTTCAATTTTTTTACTCAGTCCTTGAACTGCCATAAGAATATCTTCTCTTATTTTTGCATTAAAATTCTCCATCATCTCTTTTTGCCTATCTTCAGAAAGTTTTAATTGTTCTTTCAATATTTCCTCAAGACTTGGTTCAGATCCCCTTCTTCCAGAAGGCTTTAAAGGTTTAGCTGCCATTCTGTCTTCAAAAGAATCAGGAATTCAAAGTTAATAACTCTCCTTCCCTCCTTTCAGTATAAAAAAACTCCGTTTGTAACAATCCACAAGTAACGCTGCTTCATCGTACTAAAAAATTTTTACTTTCACTTTTAGACGCCATTTTAAAAGTCAATTAATCAAAGACAAAGAAAGGTTTCAAATTTCAAAAAGGGAGTCGGTACTTGCCATGCTGATTCTACATCAAAGATTGAACGCTTGTGAAATTCCCGTCTGCTTGGAATATCAATCAATTTAATAAGTTCTCTAGAGCAGAAGCGACATTCCTCTCCTTTTCCCTGATAAAAACAGGGGCGTGCTGAAGTTGGAAGGAGTGGAATTCGGTGGGGTCATAAATCCAGGAAAATTCGCTCTTGAGAGCAAACCCCCTGTCAGACCTGCCACTCTTCCACAATTCTGATAATCTCTTTCACCCAGAGATTATGCTAAGATCAGTGAACAGTGATTTATTTTCTGTTTCACTGACTTTTACAATCTTCTAACACGGAGTGCTCTGTTTGAGCACCCAGCAGGAGGGTGACGTCACTGGAGCCTCTCCAACATGCCTGTAGCTTTAATTCTGATTCCTCCGTCCAGGTTTTCACTGATTTAATTATTGGTTTTATGGCTTTAAGTCTTTGCCTGTAAGCAGGTACAAGGTGAATCATGCAATGATCAGAGTGTCCTACAGCTGCACGTGGTAAAGACCGATAGGCATCTTTTAGTGTTGTGTAGCAGTATAATATATATTATATAGCAGAATTATTTGAAATTTAGAAAATAAATTTTGGTATTCAGTTTTCTAAAACTTCATCAGTTAAGTTAAGGAGCACAGTGGCTCACAAGTTTAGTATGCTAGGCTGTAGATTAGCAGGCTCACGTTTGAGACCCATTGTTGCCATGGGGCAGGGTGAGCTCCTGTCACATGCTCCGGCTCTTTCCCACCCAGGAATTAAAAAGTAGGCAACCTAGAGCAGATTAGTAGCTAACACTTTAGTGGGCAACTTCAGAGGGGCATGAAAGGACCCCCAACTGGGTGTACCAGAACAACTAGACACAAGAACAGTTTTATTCCGGAAGGCCATCATTCTGCTAAACAAATAATTCCCTCAACACTCTCAAACTATTTACTAAATCTACACTACTATTAATCTTCTCATCGTTTCCCTTACCAATCTCTTTCCACTTATGACTGTATGACTGTATGACTGTAACTTTTTGTTGCTATCATTAAGGGTTAAATTGTACCCTATGACCATCATTTGTGTTGTAAATGTTGTACCTTGATGAAGGTATTTTTTTCTTTTATGTACACTGAGAGCGTATGCACCAAGACAAATTCCTTGTGTGTCCAATCACACTTGGCCAATAAATTCTATTCTATTCTATTCTATTCTATTCTATTCTATTCTATTCTATTCTATATCATTGACAAATCCTTTTGCCACAGAAGAATTTTGGTGCTTCCAACAGGAAAAAAAACAATTAAGTTACAAAAAAGAATAAAAATAAAAACAATTCTTAAGTTCTTAGAAGCCATTTTTAATATAAATTTCGCCTCATAAAATTCAAAGATTGTTGCTAATCTTGCCAAAATACCAGTTGCAAATTATTTATAGACCAAAGAAGGAATCAGTAATAGCTAAGTTGATCCAGAGACAATTTAACACATGAAAAATATTTCATTTCGGAGAAGTTAAATTAGCAATGTGTTTGATGAAATCATGTTCTTCCTTTTCTGATTCTATAATGAGAGACTTTGAGGATGGTAATTTGCAACTTTTGAAAAATAGTTTGAAAGGCTGCTTGCAGAAAGTGGGGGGAGAGAGAGAATATTCCAGAAACAGTGAGATCTTAATGGGATTATTGAAATAGCTTGTTTATGAGAATATAATTTTAGAGGGTACTCATAGAGTAGTGCCATAGAAACTATCTTCAAAAAAGGAGACCCCAGCTTAGTTGAAAATTACATCTCTCTGTGCGTCACCCTGCAAAGTCATGGAATCAATCATCAACCAATCCATTACCTCACACTTAGAAACAAACAACCTACTCTCTAATAAACAATTTGGTTTCAGGAAAAAATTATCATGCAACTTACAACTTCTCCACTGTAAAAACATATGGACAACAAATCTTGATCAAGGCAAAACAATAGATGCAATCTACATAGACTTCTGCAAAGCTTTTGACTCAGTAGTACACGATAAGTAGTAGTACTTCTCCTAAAACTAAAATCCTATGGCATTTCAGGACCCCTTCACAAATGGATATCTGCTTTTCTGTCTAACAGACAACAAGTGGTCAAAATTGGCAATGCTCTATCAAATCCTGTTCCTGTCAAGTTCCTCAAGGCAGCGTCCTTGGACCAACACTTCATACTATACATTAATGATCTTTGTGACCATATCTCAAGTAATTGTGTTCTCTTTGCTGACGATGTCAAACTATTTAACACCACAGACAATGCATCTATCATCCAAAAAGACCTTGATCATCTAACCACTTGGTCTAAAACTTGGCAACTCCAGATCTCAACCAGCAAATGCTCAGTATAATATATTAAAATAGCCAAATAGAAAATAAATTTTGGTATTCAGTTTTCTAAAACTTCATCAGTTAAGTTTGACAGTGGCTCACAAGTTATGCTAGGCTGAGAAGCTCCTTGAAATGAATTGTTGCCACACAGGGTTTACCTCACATGCTCCGGCACCAGGAATTAAAAGTAGGCAACCTCAGATTAGTAGCTAACACTTTAGTCAACTTCAGAGGGCATGAAAGGACCCCAACTGGGTGTGCAGAACAACTAGACACAAGAACAGTTTTATTCCGAAGGCCATCATTCTGCTAAACAAATAATTCCTCAACACTCTCAAACTATTTACTAAATCTACACTACAATTAATCTTCTCATTTCCCAGACCAATCTCTTTCCACTTATGACTGTATGACTGTATGACTGTAACTATGCTTTTTTTTATGACCATCATTGTGTTGAATGTTGTACCTTGAAAGGTTTCTTTATGTACACTGCACCAAGAAATTCTATGTGTCCAATCATTCTATTCTATTCTATTCTATTCTATTAAGTCATGGAATCAATCATCAACCAATCCATTACCTCACACTTAGAAACTAACAACCTACTCTCCAATAAACAATTTGGTTTCAGGAAAAATTATCATGCAACTTACAACTTTTCACTGTAAAACATATGGACTACAAATCTTGATCAAGGCAAAACAATAGATGCAATCTACATAGACTACTGCAGAGCTTTTGACTCAGTAGTACACGATAAACTTCTCCTAAAACGAAAATCCTATGTCATTTCAGGACTCCTTCACAAATGGATATCTGCTTTTCTGTCTAACAGACAACAAGTGGTCAAAATTGGCAATGCTCTATCAAATCCTGTTCCTGTCAAGAGTGGCGTTCCTCAAGGCAGCGTCCTTGGACCAACACTCTTCATACTATACATTAATGATCTTTGTGACCATATCGCAAGTAATTGTGTTCTCTTTGCTGACGATGTCAAACTATTTAACACCACAGACAATGCATCTATCATCCAAAAAGACCTTGATCATCTAACCACTTGGTCTAAAACTTGGCAACTCCAGATCTCAACCAGCAAATGCTCAGTCTTACATATTGGAAAAAAGAACCCAAACACTAAGTACATACTTGATGGACATTACCTTACAGATGACCCCTACCCTGTAAAAGACCTTGGAGTTTTCATATCAAATGATCTAAGTGTCAAAGCCCACTGTAACTGCATAGCAAAAAAGGCTCTAAGAGTTGTAAACCTAATCTTACGTAGCTTCTTTTCTAAAAACACCACACTACTGACCAGAGCATATAAAACATTTGCTAGACCAATTCTAGAATACAGCTCGCCTGTTTGGAACCCTCACCACATCTCTGACATCAATACAATTGAACGAGTCCAGAAATATTTTACAAGAAGAGTTCTCCATTCCTCTGAAAACAACAAAATACCTTATCCACCAGACTTGAAATCCTAGGTTTAGAAAACTTGGAACTCCGTCGCCTTCGACAAGACCTAAGTTTAACTCATAGAATCATCTATTGTAATGTCCTTCCTGTTAAAGACTACTTCAGCTTTAATTGCAACAATACAAGAGCAACCAACAGATTTAAACTTAATGTTAACCGCTTTAATCTAGATTGCAGAAAATATGACTTCTGTAACAGAATCATCAGTGCTTGGAATATTTTACCTGACTCTGTGGTCTCTTCCCATAATCCTAAAAGCTTCAACCAAAAACTTTCTACTATTGACCTCACCCCATTCCTAAGAGGGCCATAAGGGGCGTGCATAAGCGCACAAACGTGCCTACCATTCCTGTCCTATTGTTTTTCTTTTCTTTTCTTCTTCCTATATATATATTGATGCTTATACCTCCTAATGTTTACTCATATATATGTTTATATACTATATAATCCTTTTTATATGATGTTGTGACAAAATAAATAAATAAATAAATAAACTAATAATGAAGCTGAAGCTCATGAGTTTAATTTAGGAATAGGAATATTGTATGAAAACAGAGAACCAGATACAGTAGGTGTGTTCAGAGAGCATAGATCAAACGTGAAATATGTCAAACTTATAAAAATTGTAAAGAGTGAATGAAAAACATAAAATGCCAGTAGAACTGTAGCAGAAATTAGACTGATAATTTAATTTCAAAGTAAGGAATATTTTGTACTGACAGCATGAAGCTCAGTAAGGTGTTTTTTGCTAGACATAGACATAGTATAGTCTATGGTAAAGTCTATAAGTCTATAGGTAAAGATGCGAGTTCTAATGTACCTTACTTTAATTCAAAAGAACTTGTTTAAAAGGTAGAGGGAATATGTATAATAGTTAAGACCTTATTATGGTCAGCAGAGATTGTCAGAAAGGCTAATCTGCAAAAACAAAAAGTTTTTTTTTAATTAACCCACTGATTATTGGGGAAAGTCAGAAGGGTGTATCACATTCATACATAAATTTTAAAAAGTAACAAACTATTTCTGATCATGCATTGTACGAGCTATATTTAAACGGTATTTTTATAAATAAATATTTTATTGAGATTTTTAAACAAAAGATAAAAATGAATACAAAATAATATAAAGAAAAGAAGAAAGGAAGCCTCTTAATGTACAAAATATACCTGAATTTCTTTCATTGAAACTTCAGTAAATATAGAGTGCTCAATGAGTATGGCAACATATGCCGATTAGACTTGTAACCATCATGTTTATTGCTCTATCAGAAACTAACCAATCCATGAAAGGGTAATTGGCAAGTAGTGAACCCACAAACTGAATAATCTAAGTTTCCCTAGGGAAAAGAGGCAGAGCTGGGAGATGCATAGATAAAACAATGAGGTTTTGGTTATATTAAATTTCTGTGCCCTTGTGACCAGTGGTGGAATGCTGCTGGTTTAACAACCTGTCCGGTGAGCACGCACTTCACGCTGAAAATGGAGCATTTAGAAATGGAGCTGATTACCTTCCAAGTCAGCAATGGTAAGTAGAACTGTGGTGGTGGAGAATCAGCTGCGATTGAGATGAGCTAGAGAGCAGAAAATGAAGGACAGGATAGGCGGGGATGGGTGGGTGGGGCCAGCTGATTGTCGGAGCTACCGGTTCACCTGAACTGGTCCGAATTGGCTGAATTCCACCTCTGCTTGTGACACAGACAGTTTGATTTCACAAACATATTTCTCAAAATGTTTTATATAAGTTTCAAAAAAAAAAAAAATCAAAGTGTCTAACAAGTAAGGATGAGTCATAAAAAGTATTTTTCCCTGTTTATTTCTTCAACTGGAGGTTCCCCCCTTAGTCATTTTTTATCAGAAAGTTAGGCATTTCTCACTGATACGATTTAGAGCCTTTCCCCCACCCCTTAAAAATCTTTCCTTGTCTTTAGGGACTTGCAGCTCCACTTCATTTGAACTATGATCTCTCCCTCGATTAAATAAAGTCAGTGCATATTTCATCATAAACTCATTTTATCTTATGTTCTGCTTGGGGGCAGGTAGTTCCATGTAAATGGTTTTTTATATTTTATTCATAGTTATTCAAAATCTATTGTTTGATATAAAATCATGATCATGTGGTAAGGATAATAGCTAAAATAAAGTTCCCCACATGGCGTAGGAAGCGTATGTTATGCACAGTTTCCGATCCATCTAGGTCAGAGGTGGGTTTCATCAGGTTCTGACCAGTTGTGGAGAACCGGTAGCGGAAATTTTGAGTAGTTCGGAGACCCGGTAGTAAAAAATCTGACTGGCCTGCCCCCATCTATTCGCTGCCTCCCAAGTCCCAGCTGATCAGGAGGAAATGGGGATTTTGCAGTATCCTTCCCCTGGAGTGGGGAGGGAATGGAGATTTTACAGTATCCTTCCCCTGCCACACTCACCAAGACACGCCCACCAAGCCACGCCATGCCCACCAAGCCATGCCAATAGAACCAGTAGTAAAAAAAAATGAATCCTACCACTGATCTAGGTTAAGTCCAAGAAAGAAACAACCGGGACCATATTTTAGATATGACATTCAAAGCATGATAGCCACAGTTGTGCTTGGAGTTGGTACTTCCAAATATCACCAATAGAGTGAGGCAGAGAGAAATAAAATTTGGTACAATGCACAGACTGAGAAGTATTAATTCCATTGTTTCGTGCTCTGCTCTTTTTCTTTTACTTCCTTGAATCACACTGCTCCAGTTTCTAGCCTAGTGTTGTAACCAGTCCATTTTTTGTACCTAACATTATTTTATTATTCTATTTTATTTGTGATTTTTTTAATATTGTATTTTATGCTCGGTCACATTGTTATCACCTATGGTTGTCATAAACAATAAGCTTTTTTAACTTATTTATTCCTAATGCAAAATTGTTCCAGTCTAACTCCAGGAGCTTTCATTAGCCCCATGGCCCATAGCTACAGACAGAAGGGAACAATTTGCACCTGTTTTTTATCCCACCATCCCATGTTATGTTTCCCTAACTAGATTCATGGCATGGCAATATGGTCTCACAAAACCCCAATTTGAAACTTAACTGGGACTTTAAATTTTAATCTGCAACACACTAAAACTCTATCTGTCTGTCTGTCTGTCTGTCTGTCTGTCTGTCTACTCTATCATCTATTTATCTATCTATGCAGAGGTTGTCGTCATATAATGTAACAACCGGTTCACTCAGCGCTGAAATGTGAGCGCATGCATGCGGCCTTCCACGGATGCACACGGCTCCAAAAACATGGCAATATATGGCCAAAATAGTGCTGAGGCGGGATGGGGGCAGGACGGGCCCACCTAACCCAAACCGTCCAAACCGCAGCAGCCCACCACTGAATCTATCTATCCATGTTTTCCCAAAAATAAGATTCTGTCTTATATTTTTGAACCCTGAAATAAGCACTTGGCCTTATTACATGCGCCCAAAAGCCCAATTGGGCTTATTATCAGGGGATGTCTTATTTTGGGGGAAAGAGGGTATCTATTATCATTCTTGCTTTCTCTGTATCTCCATCAGATTGGAGTTCTTAGTTCTCAGAAAATTATTACGTGTCATAGATTCAATATCATCTTGGCACCAATTAAAGAAATCCAGATTGTGAGAGGAGGAGGAAGCTCTTGTTTAAATGTGAATGCTAGCAGAAGCAATCAGCAAAGAGCCTCCGAGAAACTGATGAATACATATACGGAGAGGGAAAATCGATTTTGAGATAAGGACTGACGTGCCGTGCCGAACTTGAAATCACCTTCTCCTTCCCTCCCAGTCTAAAGTTCTCATTTAATAGACTGAATAGCAGTTTGAATTTGTATATTTATCTATAATGAGAAACAAAGTCCATGGGCTGGTAGCTTTTTTTTAATAGTCCCATTTGGCAATAGAAGATATCGGTATCAAACTCTTTCACGTTTATTTTTATTTATTTATTTATTTGTATTTTTCATCAAGCATGTATTTTATGACAGATACCAGTGTAAACATAGTTATGAATACATGAAATGGATACGAATAAAAGAAAACATTAGGACATGGATGGTCGGCATGCTGGTGTGCTTATGCACACCCCTTACAGACCTCTTAGGAATGAGGTGAGCTCAACAGTAGACAATCTAAGGTTAAAGGTTTGGAGTTTGGGGAAGAAACCTCAGAGTCAAGTAGTACATTCCAGGCATTGACAACTCTGTTATACTGAAGTCGTATTTTCTGCAGTCTAGTTTGGATCCATGCATTTGCATCTATTGTGTGCTCTTGTATTGTTTTGGTTGAAGCTGAAGTAGACATTGACAGGTACAACATTGTAGCAGATGATTTTATGTACTATGGGTCAGACCAAAGAAGGTGAAGTTCTAAATTGTCTAAGCCTAAAATTTCAAGTCTGGTGTATAAGGTATTTTGTTGCGAGCAGAAGAGTGGGGGACTCTTCTTGTGAAATATCTCTGGACCAACATCTTTCTCCCCATCCTTCCCATAATGCAGGGGTCCCTGACCTTTTGGACCTCAGGGACCACCAAGTTCATAATTTGAAATCCTGGGGACCACTAATACGAATCCAGCGTGCCACTTGCTGAAGCGCCTGGACTCCCAGTGATGGGATGGGGTCCTTCAGGCACTGTCCCTCCTCTCTCTTTCTCTCTCTCTCCCTCTTCCTTTCTCTCTCTCTCTCTCTCTCTCTCCCCACTCTCTTTCTCCCCCTACTCCTTCTCTCTCTCTCTCTCTGATTCTGATTCTCCATGCGTCCCTTTCAGAGCCAGGCAGCTTCGAGCAAGATTTGTGAAGAGAGCGGCCCCCTGAGTGACATCCCCAGGGAGGCGGGCAAACCGGCAGGCAGAGTGCCCTTTTAGTTTTCCTTCGCTGAGAAAGAAGCCCAGAGACTCTGGGAGGAGGAGGAGGAGGAGGCGGGCAGAAGCGGAGGGGCAGAGTGCTCGGAGAAACAAGGCACGCTGGGAAGGACTGCCTGCTGCACCCTATGAAATTGAGGCGGGGGTTGATACTTAATGTAAGACATCCTCTTTGGCCCACCCGACTTCTTCCAAGAAGGCGGTGCTTTCATTCTCTCTCATTCTCTTTCTATGACTCTCATTCTCTCTCTCCCCCCTCTTTCTCGTTCTCTCTTTCTTTCTTTCTCTCTCCCCCTTTCTTTCTCTCGCGCTCTCATTCTCTTTCTCTCTGTTATCTCATGGGCCAGCTATTGTCTTCGTGCTGAGAGGAAGTCAAGCGTCTCCTGAGAGACCGATGTGCAGCAGCACCAACAAGGGCTAGAAGAAACAGTCATAAGATCCAGTTCCTGCTCTGGAATATGGAGCGAATCTCCATTCCCCCCTCCCCTTCCTTTGCCAGGGGAGGAGTGGCTGGGAAGGAAGGGCGAGGGGTGGAGATAGCCACTGGTGGGTACAGCCAATAGGAAACTAAAGCAGGGAGAAGAAACAGCCTGGGATTCCTCCACCCATTTCTTTGGCCCACCTTGCACCGCCATTCCCCCCCCTTGCACCATTGCCTCATTCCAGCCAGTGAGGGCTCTGCTGCAAAGTTACAAATTGCCCGAACCTCCCTCAAAGCAGAGATTTATAGCCCCACTATGAGCTGCCTGGCCAGTCCTATCTTCCAGAGCAGCTCCTCCACCCAGGTGCGCCGTGGACCACCAACATTTTCTCATGGACCACCAGTGGTCCACGGACCACCGGTTGGTGACCGCTGCCATAGTGGACCAGTCCAGTTCAATCCTATGAAATCTACATGGCTTTAGAAAGTTTAAGATGCTGGAAAGGCTTCTCATTAGCTCTTGATTATTTTTCAAAGACAGTATTGTAACTGCAATAATTGTGCATGTAATTATCACTACAAATATCAGAGACAATTACTTTAGGGTTACAATACATTCAGCTCTAAAATGCTACCGGAGACAAGCTTTTGACAGGAAAACACATGCAAAGGAAGATATGTGAAAAAGTCTTCTCTAACCTAGATATAACTCTGAGAACCTATCAAGCATGTTCAGTTCTCTGGAATGTTTTTTTTAGTGTTTTATAGCATCCCTTGATAGCATTAGCAATAGCATTTAGACTTATATACTATTTCACAGTGCTCTACAGCCCTCTCTAAGCAGTTTACAGTGTCAGCATATTGCCCCCAACAATCTGAGTCCTCATTTTACCAACCTCAGAAGTATGGAAGGCTGAGTCAACCTTGAGCCTGGTGAGATTTTAACTGCCAAATTGCAGTCAGCCGACAGTCAGCAGAAGTAGCTTGCAGTACTGCATTCTAACCACTGCTCCACGATGGCTCTATGAGGGATGTTCTCTTCTTATTTGCCAGTTTCGGTTTATGAAGCTTCCTTCAGTTCTCTGCCATCACCACGTCTATGGCCATCACTTGTTATTAGAGAAATAGAAAATGGAGTACTCAGAAAAAATAAACAGAAATGTGAGTGCTTGATTGCAGAATTACCCACTAAAGAGAGTTGATATGCAGAAGATTGAGGCCAAATACTGCATTTAAAAAACTTGAAAAAAATATTTGTGGTATCAAAATGGGCAGTAATGGCCCTTAGTTCAGATAGCTTTAAATTCATGTAAGAAAAGGAAATTAACAATTGCTGCTATATTATTACTAATACAGTAGTAATTTGATTTATATCCAGCCTTTCTACTCCAGGGTCTCTCACCAAGGTCAGAACTGATAACAATTATATACAATACTTACATACGAAAGAATCTTTCTTCAGTAGTACTCTGCTGCATTTTAAATGACGTGTCAGTATTCAGTTGTGAAACAGAATAAGCTGTGCATATTCTAAGTTTAGGATAAAATGGGATGTTATATTCCATATTATTTTGAGTTTGTTTGTTTTTTTGCATTTATATCCCGCCCTTCTCTGAAGACTCAGGGCAGCTTACACTATGTTAAGCAATAGTCTTCATCCATTTGTATAGTATATACAAAGTCAACTTATTGCCCCAACAATCTGGGTCCTCATTTTACCCCATTTAAAGGATGGAAGGCTGAGTCAACCTTGGGCCTGGTGGGACTTGAACCTGCAGTAATTGCAAGCAGTTGTTAATAACAGACTGTCTTAGCAGTCTGAGCCACCAGAGGTCCTTACATTAGAGTATTCTAATGTCCTGCAATTATCTTATTATTCAGTATCTTATTATTCAGTAGGGAAAAGAATCTTTCTACTTTTAATATGTGTAATTTTGTTATGCCCTCAACTTATAGAATTTATCTTTTTCCTAAAGAAAAAAACATGCCAATATGATGCCTTTTTCTCTCAGGGAATTTCTTCCAGATTATTTTTATTCAAAGAAATAATATTTTTATTCAAAGAAATAAATTTTCCAAAATATTGAGTGATTCTATTGTCCTCCATTAGCTAAAAGCTCATCCCCCAGGAAAAATATAATGGCTTCTTATAAATATCTGCTTATGGCTTTGGCTTCCACTAAACTCTAATATCTTTCTATCTCCTAGTTACCTTGGTGGCTTTTTTAAAAAAAAAAACAAATCTGCAAATGAGATTTTCCCCTCGAAGAAATGACACTGCATGCAGTCAGATAATCCAATCCCATTTTAGTTATATGCCGTGCATCATTCTGTCTTCCTATCCATTGAGAGGAGAACTAATTATTCTTGTCTTTGTGGTGGTGATTAGTTTTGGCCAGGGGTCAACAACCCACAGCTCTGGAGCATCATGTGGCTCTTTCATCCCTCTGTCGCCGGTTGGCTCCACAATTGAGATAGGGCTTTCAGTTAAGCGAGGTAGAGGAAAAAGGATGCTGTGCTATGAGGTGACTCTATGGTGGGGGAACCGGATTTCCAATCAGCTCCAGAATTTAATGGGGGGCTTCCACTTAGGACCTTTGTAGCTCTTTGAGTGTTTAAGGTTGCCAACCCCTGGTTTTGGCCATGCCTTTCCTGCCCTGGGAAGGACAGCACAGGCAGGGAAAAGAAAGCCAGTAACATTGGGAGCTCTCTGAATTTGTTGATTGTCCAACTAGGAAATGAAACATCCGCAAGAAAACAACTAAGCTCAGAGAGTACCAAAGACTCCACAGTTCAACCCCGAGCTACAGATATTCTTTCTATTGGAAGATAGGTTCCCTTTTGACTTCTTGAATCTGCAGATGTACTGACATGACACAAGCCAAGTCTCCAGGTTGCAAATCTTCAAGCTCGGTTTCTTGGAAGAAAGAATGCCAACTTTCAAGAGGTATGAGTGGAATTACTAAATACAATGGTACACAATATAAGCTGTATTAAGAGCTAGAGAGCCAAGATAATTAAAAGATAACCAGACAATTAAAAGATAACATAGGGAAAGCTTGGGTGTGCTTACATTTGTCTGTCATGATTAAATTTAGTGTGCATTTCAATAAGAAGCCATTCCAATCTACTTCAGTATGTTTTCTTTTTTGCTACTTTATGAGGGAACGTAGTGTCTGTAGTGTTTTGAAGAACAGGGCAAAGAGGCTTACTTCTTCCTTTCCTGGACATAGTATCTTAAGGGTCTTTTTACAAGTCAGAAGGGGATGCAGAATTATTTTGGGAGTTCTCAAAACCAGGAGTATGGCCCTATGAATCCCACCCAAAATTGTTACACTGTTATTGTTTTTAATGTGACAGACAAAAAAATGGTTAATCATACCAACTCTATTTTGCTTACAGCATTGTTTAAATTAAATTAAGTCAAATCTTTAAAACAGTTCTTTGCCCAAACTCTATTTTCTTTTTGCAGTGTCATTCTGACAATTGTAAGTTTCAGGCTAAAATTCACTCATCCCACTTCAAAATTCTTGCCATTCCACATTCCTTCTTTTAGACTTGATCAGTCAGATTCTTTTCTTCTGAGTTCAAAGAAAAGAAAAGAAAATTTGATGCGCTACAATGACTGTAGATTTTATATTTGTGGATTCAAATGTGAACTGACCTGAGCCATAGCTCCTGGACAGATGTATGGATAGAACTTAATTATCCAGCTTCTTTTATTTTGCTCAAATGGACTAATGCAGACCATCGATTAAAATAAATATGCAGTTAGAGAGAAAATGAATGTAGAATATATTAACTATTTGATGGAAATGTCAAATGTAAAAGTATACTTAAACTCGTATTCAAGAAAAAAATGTTTTAATGCTTGATCCATCAAATAACGTGGAAAATAGATGGCAAGGAGTTAGGAGGAAACACATTTCAACAATGCCCTTCTTGGATTATGTGATGCCAACAATGGGTACTTGTGAAAAAAAGTCAAATCTAGCCTTAGGAAAGGAATAGTTAAAGAGGAAAGAGCAAATTAGTCCTGAGGAAGTAGAATGTGAGAAAGAAACTCAAAACCCTTGGTTTTGACTGGTATAAAATTTGAGAGAGGGCAGGGGTTTCAAGCTTTAAAAATTCTATTCCTGAAATCCTTCTAATTTTGTTTCTTGACCTGGCCTACTTTGAAGGGCTGATAGTACTCTGTTTCTTCTAAAATAGCAACTAAAGAAAAAATAAGCTAGGTTAGACATGGTTATGATTTGGTGAAAACAATCAGCAAAGAATTACAGAAGTGTTTTAGCAGAAGAGCACTAGCTACAAGCTATAGCTTAAATTGTGAGACGATAATGGCAAACGGATTTCATGCTTCCAATATTTGATTTCCACCAAAAGGGTTCAAGTCATTCTAGCCCAAGCCTGGGGAAAGAGCCAGGTCTTTGTGGTCCTCTCAAACACCACCAGGGAAAGGGCCACATGGATTTCAGATGTGTCTAATTCCAGAGGGCTGGTGTCATGACAGAAAAGATATGCTTCATGGCTCCTGGTAGATGACGTTGTTTAATCAAAGGAACCAAGAGTGCCAACCCTGTCAGCTTAAATCAGCTGGTAGACAACATAGGAGATAGATGTAGCTGTGACTTGTTCTTCAAGACCATGAAAACTCCCAGATTGTGTACCATGTTTGAATGGGGAAGTACAAGTTCAAAGATGGAATGTTTCCAGAGCCAGATAGGCATAACACAACAGCGATTTGGTTCTGGTAGGATTGGAGTGATGACAATTCCTCCTCATCTAGACCCACACAGACTCTAGGCACTAGGGAGAATTGCCCTCACTTGGCTAGTCTATTGTCAAAATATATAATGGAGTATCTTTAGCATGCTGATCATGCCAAATCCCAAGCTAATAGATGATTTATACAGGAATTTCTTCCAGAAGTTGAATAGAAAGAAAAAGTTGGGCCCTGTGTCATCCTAGACAGGAAGGACTAGGGCAGGGGTGTCAAAGTCGATTTCATTGGTGACCACATCAGGTTTGTATTTGACCTCTAGGGGCCGTGGCCAGGGTGGGTGTGGCCAGCTCGACATCACTCGTGTCAGGGGCATCTGTGGTGGCCCGAGCACTCTGCAAGTGAAAACCAGGTTCCCAAGCTTCATTTTCAGTTGTGACAGTGTTCTACAACCCTCTGCTAGTGAAGACAGAGCTCAGGAGGTCCACCTATGACCTCACGAGCTCTGTTTTGGCTCGACGGCCTCCTGCAACCCTCTGCCAGTGAAAATGGAGCGCCATGTTTTTTTTTTTTTGTTTACATTTATATCCCGCCCTTCTCCGAAGACTCAGGGCGGCTTACAGTGTATAAGGCAATAGTCTCATTCTATTTGTATATTTTTACAAAGTCAACTTATTGCCCCCCCAACAATCTGGGTCCTCATTTTACCTACCTTATAAAGGATGGAAGGCTGAGTCAACCTTGGGCCGGGCTTGAACCTGCAGTAATTGCAGGCTACTGTGTTCTAATAACAGGCTCTAACAGCCTGAGCTATTCCGGCCCTTATATGTTTGCTGGCAGAGGCACTGGGGGCCAGTCCAGGGCAGTCCTGCGCGCAGTTCCATGGGACAGATCGAAGCACCCCGCGGGCCGGATTCACCCCCCAGGCCTTGAGTTTGACACCCCTGGTCTAGGAAGTGACCTTTGCCCCCCCAAACTAGAACCAGCTCTGAAGAAAGGTAACACCATAAAATGGTGGCCCCTATTCCAAAACCCTGGATCCAATCCAAATGAAAATTATGGTTGATGGTACCAAAAGCCACTGAGAGATCAAGGAAGATGCAGATGGATGATCTACCTCCATATCAGCTCAGTCACAGGTCATCTATAAGTATGACCAAGATTGTCCC
>NW_026681875.1:0-18209 GCF_028640845.1 Ahaetulla prasina | reverse complement strand
CAACCTATCCTACATCACCAGGTTGATAGAGTGGGGCCTCTTACTTGAGCTTTGCCTCTGAGGCCACAAGGGCAGTTTATATTGGCGCGATCTCTCGAACGGCTAATTTTGGCGCGAAAAGACCCGGCGCCATTTTGGAGGCAATTAAAGTTCTTTAGCCGGTCGCCATATTGGGAAGCGATTCTTACTAAGCTTTTGCCTGCTTATTCCTGAGGATTATTAAAAATGAGCAAAAGACCAATAAAGAAAGAAATATCACCTCCGGGTTCCTGAGGATGTCCCAGGAGGGAACATCAGCCCTACAGGCAGATCTTCCAAAAGTAAGGGATCTGAACTCAAATCCAAACCCACGGTGGAGGAAAGGAGGAGACATAAGGCATTAGAAAAGGCAGTCTCCAAGGCCCAGCACCAGGCCTCTCACTTCCAGACCTCAGTCCACTGTGAGTACTACTCCTTCACGGGAGGAGGAACAGTCCCCACAGGGCAGCATCTGTTACCTCTTTACCTCCTAATTGGTCACCAGATCAACCAACTACAGGATCTACTCCAGTCCCATAGATGGGGCCCCATTGTTTCAGACTATGCCAGAAACTGATATAAGACCAAGCCAACATTCTAATACCAGGGAGCCCATTCAAACAGCGCCCATTCCAATCCTATCCAGGGCCAGGGGCTTACAGCTTCCTCCGAGTTTGGGATTCTCATTGCTGATGCACCGATCCAGCTTCAGGCAATGTTATCAGCAGGAGTCTAGGCCTCAAGCTCCTCCAGCCAGATCTCATCAGGAACATCTAGGTTCTGAAGACATCATGTCAGAACACGGTCAGACGGTTTCTCCTGACCATTCAGATCAAGAATATTTGTCAGAGGGAGAGATCCCTAGGGATGAGGCCCTTTCAGAAGATGAAGGCTTAGATCTTGAACAACCAGCCTTCATTGGATTATTTAATCCTCAAGTCTTTAAATCACTATTACATAAGGCCCTAATGACCACCCGATTGGGAGAAGTGGCCACAACTAGAATTAGTAGGGAGAAAGGGGATGATCCCTCTACTAATTTATTTTCTGAACCAGCAATAACGGCAGACGCTGTACCGTCCCCCAAACTATTTACAGATGTGGTTCAACGACAATGGGGTGTCCCAGGTTCTGGACCTTTTCCAAACAGCCTAGACAAACGCTTATATAATATGACTTCTGAAATGTCCAACCTCCTACAGGTACCGACAGTAGACAATCCTATAGTCTCTCTTTCTGCCACCTCCCACATAACGGGACCCCCAGAGGAATATCTTCGTCCTGAAGATAAAAGGGCTGAAAAGGTTCTAATAAAAGGGCATCAGGTGGCAGCTTGGTCAGTGAAGGCGGCTGCTTCAGCATCCTTTTTCAACAGAGCAACCATCATTTGGTTGAAGCAATTACAAGCAAGGACAAACCCAGCTGATACAAGATCCCACCAGGACCTTAACAAGATCATTGCAGCACTGGAATACTCGGCAGATGCCACACTCAATGCCGCCGTTTCGCATCCAAGGCCATAGGGTCTTCTATCACTTCACGCAGGCTCCTTTGGCTTCAGAATTGGCAGGCAGATGTCAAAACAAATGGAGACTAGCCTCATCACCCTTTTCAGGAGAAAATTGTTTGGGGAGTCACTTGAACCCCTCTTGATTGAAACAAAAGATAAGCGGAAGATTCTTCCATCATTGTCCAGGCGCCTGACGTCGCTCAACTCCTTATTCTCGCCATCAGTCCTTTCGGGTTCCGATTCCAGCTTCTACCAGCCACGCCAACACAGACCTTTTCAACCCAGAGGCTCCTTTCAGCAGGACAATCAGGTCAGAACACCTTACAAGATTTCTTCCAGAAAGCCCTTCCGTGGGGGTAGGGAAGGCCCCAGAGATCTAAGTAATTCACTCTTCCCTCCCATTGGCGGACGCCTGTCCCTTTCTCCGCCCACTGGGAATCTACTATTTCGGATGCTTGGGTTCTACAGACTATTAGGGAAGGTCTCTTTAGAATTCACCTCTATTCCCCTAGGTTTTTTATTCCTTGTCCCATTTCTCACGACAGTCATAACCGTGCTATCATGGAGGAGGCCATTACTCATCTCTCCAATATCAAAGCTATTCAACAGGTTCCACAGTCTCATCAGGGCAAGGGGTTTTACTCTAGACTTTTTGTAGTAGCTAAACCCTCGGGGGGATGGAGGGCAATTCTGGACCTTAAATCCTTAAATAAATTCATTGCTTATCGAAAATTTAAGATTTAGTCCTTACATTCTATTTTAGAAGCCATTCACCCAGAGGATTTCATGGCTTCAATAGACCTAACAGAAGCTTATCTTCATGTTCTTATTGCCCCGGGACATAGAAAATACCTCCGTTTCTGTTACAATGGCCAACATTTTCAATATAGGGCCCTTCCGTTTGGTTTATCTTCAGCCCCTAGAGTGTTCTCCAAAGTCATGGGAGCCTTAATTGGTCACATTCGCACTCATCCCATCCGTATCCAATTCTACCTGGATGATATTATCATCATGTCCCGATCTGAGCCCTTGGCTCATCGGGACCTAAATACCACTATTCATATACTACAGGAACATGGCTTTTCCATAAATTGGGCCAAAAGCCACCTCTCACCTTCCAACATTATCTTACACCTGGGAGCTATCATAGATTCCAAACAGTCATTAGTATTCCTCTCCCAGGATCGCCAGAATAGTCTCAAGGATCTGGTCAGACAGATCATTTATTCCCGATCCAGTCCTTGAAATCTCTTTCCCAACTATTGGGAAGATGGTTTCCACTTTTGGAATTGTACCCTGGTCTCGCTTACACAGCAGGGAACTACAATGGACCTTGCTCCCGTGATCAACGAAGAGGCCAGTCCACATCACTAACAAGAATTGCCTTCTACCAAAGACACTGACATCACTCCAGTGGTGGCTATCAGACGCCTGTCCAAGGGCAGTCGATTCAGAGAACCCAACAGAATTGTCCTTACGACAGATGCCAGTCTCACAGGATGGGAGCCCACCTGGGTCCAAATATGGCTCAAGGCTTATGGTCAGCACAGGAACGCAAACTCAATATAAACCTTCTAGAACTAAGAGCAATCCACAAGGCCCTTCTCCACTTCCACGACTTAGTGAAGGGTCAGGACATTCTTGTGCTCACAGACAACACAACAGCAAAAGCCCATATAAACAGATGGGAGGCACACATTCAAGAACCCTCATGACAGAGACATTGACCTCGGCCACTGGGCCGAATTCAACCTTCTCTCGCTCGAGCTTCCCATATTTCAGGCAAAGCAAATGTTCGGGCGGATGCCTCAGTCGCCAGCAAATAGATCAAGCGGAGTGGAAACTAGATCCAGCTCTCTTTCAAAAGATTTCCTTCGATTTGGTCTTCCCAAGGTGGATCTATTTGCAACTCCTCAAATCTCAACTACCCAGATTCTTTGCCAGGTTCCCGCCCCAGGAGCGGAAGCGGTCGATGCGCTTAAGATCACCATGGCCACCGGAACTGCTTTATGCTTCCCTCCGCTCCATTAATTCCCAAGGTAATCAGAAAACTCCTGGAAGAGAAGGCCGAACTAATCCTAGTGGCTCCTCATTGGCCTCGGAGACCTTGGTTTATGGACCTCAAAGCTCTTTCAGTGACAACACCTTGGCGCATACCAGACAATCAGATTGCTCTCAGTCAGGGCGTCTCATCCATCCAGAACCTCAGTGGTTACAACTCACCGTCTGGCGATTGAGCGGGACATCTTAGCGGGTCTCAACATTCCCCCAGACGCAGTACCGACAATTCAGGCGGCACGACGACCATCCACGAAGCGCATATACCAATTCACTTGGAAAGCTTTCGATGTGGTGCTCAAAGAGGTCCATTCCACCTAGGAATCCTGACCTATCTCACATCATTGGTTTCCTACAAGAGGGCCTGACGTCAGGTCTCTCTCCTAACACCCTCCGACGCCAAGTCGCAGCTCTTTCCTCGGTGCTTACCTTCAGCTCATCAGAGTCCCTGGCAAAGGATCCAGTCATCAGATTGTTTTGAGGGAGCCTCTAACCTGCATCCTCCTACTATTCACAGGTACCCATCCTGGAACCTTAATAAAGTTCTTAATACATTAATGAGAGCGCCATTTGAACCACTCCGAGAGGCTTCTTTACGACTCTTGACTTTCAAGGTGACTTTCCTTATTGCCATAACTTCAGCTCGCCGCATTTCAGAATTGGCAGCGCCTCAACACGCAAAGACCTTTGCATTTTTCACCTCGATAGGGTAGTTCTCTCGACCCAACCTTTGTTCCAAAAGTTAATTCACTATTTCATCGCTCAGGAACTGATTCTCCCAAATTTCTGTCCCACCCAGACATCAAAAGGAACATGAATGGCATACGTTGGATGTCCAAGAGCCTTAAAGATATACTTACATCGCATTTCTCCATTTCAGAAACGGAAGCTCTCCTGTTTCCTTCCAACCTTCTTCGTTAGGCTCCAAAGTTTCAGGACCTACCATTGGCAGATGGATACGGGCCACCATAGCCATGACATACGATTTGCAATCTCTTCCTCGCCAAAGAACATCACAGCACACTCCACGAGGAGTGCCTCCACTGCAGCTTGGGCGACCCAGGCGCCCTTAGAGGAAGTATGCAGGGCGGCAACTTGGTCTTCACCGCCTTTCATCAGACACTATAAACTCGATACCTATGCATCGGCAGAAGCCTCCTTCGTAGACGAGTTTTGCAAAGTGTACACGACAACCCATGACTCATCGGCCTATCTTCACCCTCCCGGACAATCACCTAGCTTTGGTATGTCCCATGCCTGACTGCCGCTTTCCCACCTGTCTGGAGAATGGACGTTGGTCTTACCTGAGACGCCCTTTCTCAGCAAGGAGGAAAACGGCAGTCAGCCCCACCCTTCTGGGGCCGATGTTTATCCATGGGGGGGGGCGTACATTAATTGTTTGTCATTTCAGGAAGACACGTAGAGTCTGAGCAGCTTCCTCGCCAAAAACTGGAGAGACAACAGGATAAGGCGGGGCTTGAAACAAATTAAAGACTCGGTCCTACAAGCTTGACACAAGAGTTAACCCATGCCTGACTGCCGTTTTCCTCCTTGCTGAGAAAGGACGTCTCAGGTAAGACCAACGTCCATTCCATCCCATACGCCACCTGGGTGAGGCCGGTACTTCAATGTACCACATTGTTGTAGGCTGCCTCAGCAAAGGGGAGCAGGCCTGACCAGTCTGATTGCTGGTATGAGACGTAGCATCTCAGGTAGCGTTCTACCATAGCATTGGTCCTTTCAGATGCTCCATTGGTGCTAGGGTGGAACATTGAGCTTAACCCCTGTGATGACCCTATTAGCTGTATGAAGTCTCGCCAGAATCTGGGGGTAAACTTCACCCCTCTATCTGAAATGATGCAATGTGGCACCCTGTGCAAACGGTAGATATTCTGGATAAGCAATTTTGCCAACTGTTGGGCCAATGGTATCCTGCTGCAAGGGATGAAGTGGGCCTGTTTCGAAAACAAGTCTATCACTGTCCATATTACTGTATGACCGCTGCTGTCTGGGAGATTAACAATGAAATCCATGGCGATTTCATCCCATGGCTGACTGGGATCAGCCACTAGTTGTAATAAGCTGAGTGGTTTGCCTGGTCATGGTTTAGTTACTGCACATACTAGACAACTCTTTATGTAGGCCTCGATCTCTGCCCGCATCTGTGGCCACCAGAACTGTTGTTTCACCAGATGCAGTTTCTTAAGAAAGCTGAATTGACCAGCTGGTCTGACATAATGGCATCGTTTCAGTACTGGAGGCTGGAGATCTGTGGGAATGTACAGCCTTTCTCCCTTCCAGGTGAGGCCCTCCCTATGTGTCAACAATGCCTTATTTTCCAATAACCAAGGATCTGTTAACAAAGTACTGCATACGTCGTCATGCCATGCATTAACCGGAGCCTTGTCTGTAGTGCATCTTACTGGATGACTAGGAAGGATAATGACCTATACTATCTCTTCTTGTCTGCTGTTATACAGAGGTATATGGGATAGCACATTGGCTAAAATTTTTTTACCTGCCGGAACGTACTTCAATTTGAAGGTAAACCATTGCGCCCACCTTACCTGTTTCAGGGACAACCTTCTTGGGGTTTGGAGGGCTTCCAGGTTTTTGTGGTCTGTCCGCACTTCAAATGGTTGCCTCGCTCCCTCAAGAAGGTGTCACCATGTTAGGAGTGCGAAGACCTCCTCCCAAATCACCCAGCTTCGTTCCGTTGGCATGAGCTTTCGGGATGTGTAGGCACAAGGCTGCATTCTACCCTGATGGTTCCTTTGTAACAGGATGACTCCCAGAGCCATGTTGCTTGCATCCACCTGTACTACAAAAGATTGTGTCAGATCGGGGTGTTCTCCAGCAGCGCACCTAGAAGGGACGTTCAGGTAAGTCAACGTCCATTTCAAGACTGGTTCACGGGCAAAGAGGGTTTTTAGCTCCTCAAACGCCCATTGGTAGTCGGGCATCCAATTCAATCCCTGGCCTGGTCTTGGTTTTGTTATGGCTGGTTTGGTACATAGTAGGTCTGTTGGGCAATGCCACCTGAGCAAACGATGGAATTAATTGCCAATAAAAGTTGGCAAAACTGATGAAGTTTTGTAGCTGTTCCCTTGTCCACGGTGCTTGCCATCCCACCACTGCTTGGATCTTACGAGGATCCATCTCCACCCCTTCACTAGATATTCGATAACCCAAGTAATCCAACTGTGTTCTATGAACCTTACACTTGGAGAGTTTCACAAATAGCGGCCAGCAGCTTTTGTAATACCTGCCTCACCAACTGGGTATGTTCCGCCATAGTCGTGGTATAAATCAAAATGTCAATCAGGTGTACAAGTACCCCCCGGTACAAATGCTCACGCAGAACCTTGTTGATCAACTGCATGAACACAGCCGGGGGAAGGGGGGGGCTGCAATCCAAATGGCATAACCTGGAACTGATAGTTCCCCAGGGGACAATTGAACATGGTCTTCCAATCGTCCCCTGGTCGGATACGTACCCGGTAATATGCTTCCTGCAGGTCGAATTTTGTAAAAATGTGGCCTGTTGCTAAGGTATGGCGAGATCTTTCATGAGTGTTAATAGGTATAAATGCCCCACATACACCCCATTTATTCCACAGAAGTCAATACACAAGCGTAGACCCCGTCCTTTTTCTCCCTGAACAAAATGGGTGTGGCCAAATGTGACTTGCTGGACTGGATGAATCCCCTGGTTAGGTTCCTGTCTATATAATGTCGTAGTTCCTTGACCTCCTTTGGTGTCATTGAGTACATACGGGGCTTTGATAGTGTGACTCCCGGTATCAACTCAATGGCGCAGTCGGGCGGTGAGGCGGTAAGATCTCAGATTCCTTCTCGCTGAAGACATCTGCCAAATCCCCATATACACTGGGGAATGGGCCCTCTGTAGATACCTTTCTTGTGTCTAGTTGTTCTGGTGTGCAGTGCTCTATAGCGTCGTTTTGAGGGTAGGCGTTGAAACAGTTTATGTCCAGGATGTGAGTGATCTGTAAATATTTTCACGGCCCTCTTCTTAATTCATGCAGTATACAGGTCCTCAATGGAAGGCAGGTTGATAGCAATTGTTTTTTCTGCAGTTCTAATTATTCTCTGAAGTCTGTGTCTGTCTTGTTGGGTTGCAGAACCAAGCCAGACAGTTATAGAGGTGCAAATGACAGACTCAGTAATTCCTCTGTAGAACTGGATCAGCAGCTCCTTGGGCAGTTTGAGCTTTCTGAGTTTATATAGAAAGACTATTCTTTGTTGTCCTTTTTTGATGATGTTTTTGATGTTAGTTGTCCATTTTAGATCTTGCAATATGGTAGAACCTAGAAATTTGAAGATTTCTACTGTTGATACTGTGTTATCTAGTATTGTGAGCAGTGGAAGTGTGGGAGGGTTTCTCCTAAAGTCTACCACCATTTCTACAGTTTTGAGTGTGTTCAGTTCCAGATTGTTTCAGTCGCACCACGAGGCTAGTCGTTCGACCTCCCATCTGTATCCGGATTCATCATTGTCTCGAATGAGACTGATCATTGTTGTGTCACCTGCGAACTTCAGTTGTTTAACAGATGGATCGTTGGAGATGCAGTCATTTGTATACAGAGAGAAGAGAAGTGGGGAGAGCACACAGCCTTGTTGGGGGGGGGGGGCTGTGCTAATTGTACAGGTATCTGATGTGATCCTGCTTAGCTTCACCTACTGCTTCCTGTTTGTTAGGAAGCTTGTGATCCACTTACAAGCCTGTTCAGGTACCTGTAGCTGGTTTAGCTTAGTTAGAAGAGTGTCTGGAATGATGGTATTGAATGCTGAACTAAAGTCTACAAAGAAGACCCTTGCATAGGTCTTTGGAGATTAATAACTAATCCCGTATATGTAGCAAGAAGAATTTAAGTAATGGGTATTCTGGTATTGCAGAGCAACTTACTGGAAGTAACTGGTATATACTTCCCAGTTGTGCTCTGATCTTGACTCACTCCTTTTATATTTTTTTAGTGATGCTTCAGATTGTAAAACAGCGACCATTCTTTTTTGCGACATACAATGAAAGTTAAGAAAAATAAGAAAATACATGTTATTTATTCATCAGAACATTCTAATCTCCACAAGTTCTTAAAGGTGCTACTTAAAAATGTGAAATTTTCTGGAGAGTAAATTTTTTTTTGAAATCAGAGCTCTAAAGAATTATTTCTGATAATCAGCTCAAAATTTCACACTTTTTTTCATCATTGACATTTTTAAATTGGAACACTCTGACCCCTGCTGTAAATTATTTTTATCTTTTCTCCATGTTTTCATTTTTCATTCTCCTTAATCAAAAGGCTTGCTTTGTTAATTTATGTTTTGCTTTGTATTGTACTTCCTCTGTCTCAGCTATGGCACCTTATTAATATTGTTATTTTTATGAATGGTCCTTTCAAAAGCTATTTTTTAAAAACTATTTGTCCTTTTCATATTGAATATAAAACTATATATTAAGCAATATATATGTATGAGAAAGAAGTTACTTATTAAAAGCAGCAGTGTTTTTCTAATTAAGTCTAATTTAACTTATAAAGAAACATGTATTTCCCAACCCAATTAAGTGAGCAAACAATAAAAGTTAGATGTAGCAGAACGTAACAGAAAACATATGTCCTGCCTTAAGAGTTCAGCAATATCTTATCAAGATTGCTTGAAGTTACTTATAGCAGTAAAATGTTATGTTTCCTCTTGTTTTTCCAATTAAATGGAATAACCTTCATTCTTACAGCAGTTCTGCTACAGCTGGTTTCAATATTTTGTGTGTGAATGTTGCCTAAGGTGTCCATTTCTTCCTAGCGGTAATTGGTTGTAACATATGAAGAATAAAAAAATTGGTCTGCAGACAATGGTAACTATTCAAGAGATTTATTTTGAAGGTGGATTTTGTGCTACTCTGTACAATCTATATCAGCCCCCGCTCCATGTTTTTATTTATTTATTTATCAAGCACATATAGTTCATTTCACTGATAGCATACAATAAAATAAACACTTAAAATCTTAATTACTATTAAAAACAATTAAAATATAAATAAGTTCACAGGAGAGTGCTCTGCCCCATTTTTTAATTAAACTGTTATCCCACTTTTATTACTTCATAAGTAACTCAAGACATAATATTTCCTCCTCCTATTTTCCCCACAACAAGCACCCTGTGAGTTATGTTGGGCTGAGAGAGAATGACTGGCTCGAGGTTACCCAACTCACTTTCTTGCTTAAGGCAGGACTCAGTCTCACAGTCTCCTGGTTTTGAGACCAGCTTCTTAACCACTACCCCAAACTGGCTCTCCTCTTGGATATTTTGGCATGTCTAGTGACTTTGCTTGCAATGTCTAAATATATTGTTTTTAAAATATTAAATAATTTCTTTGAAGACAAGTACAGCAAAGTCTCTTTATCTTCCAAACACGAGTAGCACATGATAACAATTTTTTTTCAGTTGTACACATTTAAAGAAATCTAATTTGTGAAGTACCTTCCACAAAAATTAATGTATATTTCTAAGGAAGTTATATTTCTGAATTCAGTATCTTAATTAATGAATGACAGGGGTGTGGGGTTTTTTTCCTTTAAGCAACCAAAGTGATGCAGAATTATAGGTGCATTAAAGTTTTTGTGTAATCTGCGAATTTTATTCATTTCAAAGAACCCTGCTGACTTTCATAAATTGGTTCATAAATTCTGTACCTTAATCTCTCTAGTGGCATTGTTGTGTCACATTTGTAACTCCTGCAGTCATCAGAAATCAAAAAATGGTTTAACGGACCATGATCACAAAAAGGCTGTTCGTTCTTCTTGTTGTGTTAAGTCACTTAATTCAAAACCATAGTGTTACTCCAATACATACATAGCATGGAGAAACAGAATGGCTTATACTACACTGTTGTGTAGTTTTTAATACCAACTTTGGGTTTTTAATGCCAACTTTGGGTGAAAGTAAAAAGTAGTTGACAATATTCAGCAGGCATTTCACATATGACTGTAATTTGTTCCATTCATGTAGCCACCCAACTCATATAATGAAATGAAAAATACAAAAGCAATAAAAATAACTAAAAGCATAAGAAACCCACTAAAATCTATTAAACCAATCAGCAGGAGACCTAAACCAAATTCTCCAATTTAGGTACTTCTGGAAGTAGGGCAACTTCCAGAATTGCTTAACTAGCATAACTAACCCACAATTCCCTAAGAGGTAGGGAGTTGACACTGAGTTTGGGGAAGGCTAAATTCAATCATTGTGTTTACAAATCATAGTCACACATAACACCAAGTAAAAACCAAACTATTATGGCTTAATATAATGTGTGTGCCTATGTGTCAACCCAGTTATTGTCTATTTGGGATGGTTGAAGTCAGCAAGAGAAGGCATTTCATATACTAAGAAACAACTCCTAAATCTCTCTTAATAGATTTTGATTCTTCAGAAGCATACACTTCTTGCATCTATGTATGAGTTTCCAGTCACTGCAGTGCATTCTCTAGGTCAGATGCTTTGAATTGGCTTTGATGAATGAGGTTGGCAAGTCCCAAGTTAGAAAATCAAGCCTTAAAATTATAGGAATGGTGTCCTAATGAGAAGAATAAAATAGTTCTGCTCTACAACTGATATTTTGTGGCTTATTGTTCAAAAGCTTAGAATAATTTTAAACTTGAGATCCAAGATATGTAGATCAAACTTTAAATTTGTTGAAAATGTGGTGTGAAAATAGCCCAAGGGACAATATTTTCCACTTCAACTGTTCCAGATGAACCACAGCTGCAAATTGAAACAGTATTTTTTCTATAAACAACTGAGTATATTTTATAATGGCAATATCTTACATAGAATAGTCAGTTATGACTACTAATGAATATGTTTTGAGGA
Source organism: Ahaetulla prasina (assembly GCF_028640845.1). Lineage (NCBI taxonomy): Eukaryota > Metazoa > Chordata > Lepidosauria > Squamata > Colubridae > Ahaetulla > Ahaetulla prasina. The sequence continues at coordinate 6,733 of NW_026681875.1, read as the reverse complement.
TTAATTGACCTCATTGAAAATGAACAAATATTTCAGAATTGTATTATGAATGCAAAGACAATTGAATGAAATTCACCCAATATTTATTAATGAGCTCATCATTATTCAGATTTATTGCTATACAGGTAGTCTTACTTAAAAGAGTTTCTAACAGAGTTGGAAGGGACCTTGGAGTCTCTGAGGTAGGACCTATACCATTTCAGACAAATATATCCGACATTTTCTTAAAATTTCCAGTGTTGGTGCACTGGAAATTTTAAAGAAAATGTTGGATAGCCATTTGTCTGAAATGGTATAGGCTCCTGCCTCCAATTAGAAGACCGCCAAGGTCCCTTCCAACTCTGTTATTATGTTATGTTAAATGTGGTTAAATGTAAATTAGATGTGACTAATTTTTATATATATGTGTGGGTGTGTGTGTGTATTTCATATAAATGCTTTCCTTCTCCCCCAGGAAATGAAAATTATAAACAAGTGGCTATGTGTATTCTCTATCATATAAGCATGGACGATCGTTTTAAATCAATGTTTGCTTATACTGACTGTATACCTCAGGTAGGTATGTTTTCTTCCTTCATATTATTTCTATTTTAAAAGTCCTTAAATTAAAGCAAGGGTCAACAGCCGGAGGGTCTCCAGGTAAAGTTTAAGGGCGGGGTAATATGATCTTAGTTCTGTAAATGGTTTTGTCCTTTCAGTTTTGTTGAATAGTATTTAATTCTACATGCAAATGCTGAACTATTTTTTTATTATGGTTGCACTATTTAAATTATAATGATAGTATTTAAACACATCTTTTTTAAAAAAGAATTTTATAAATATCTCAGATAGGGCAACTTTTGGGGGTATATTTATCCTACTTTGCTGTTGAGATTTTTAAATAACACTGGGGTCCTTGCAATTTTATATTTCCATGCATTTTTCAATAACAGCACTAGATTGTATTGATATATTCAGTAACTTGATATTCTTGATCTGGTTCATTCAAAACATTTCTTTTGTTAGTAATTCTGCTTAGTTGATAGTTTTCTGTTCCAGTTACATGTGAGTGTTTAGTACACATATGTACAACATGAATCTAATTATTGCACAAATTAACCTTTGTTTAGTATTTTTGGAGTTTAGTCATTTAGAAATGTTACTTTATTGTAAACAGTGCTATTTAGGTTGGATCACGTCCACAGTATTTACTTCATATTCTGTAATGAAATTTTGATACATAAGTGTGCAAATCCCCACCATAAATTTTGACAGTGTGAAATATATCTTTAATACAATATTGTTATGAATTTGTGATATTATTAATGGGTTATATTACTTGTTATAAAGATCTTAGCATTCAGATTTCTTACTGTGAAAGCATTCTGAAACTTTTAAGAGATGCTAATGGATGTTTGCTTTTTCAAGCACCTATAATTCAACATTTCAGCAATAAAATGTATTTTTTATATATACAAACAATCACAATAGCTTATACACTCCCTCCCTCACACACACGCATACACAGAGAAAGATTGCAGCATCATGATTTAGAAAAAAAAGTCCTGCTGAGTTTAATGAAGCATGCTTTCCTGTAAGTGTACATAAAATAGTAATCTCATATTCCTAACATCTATTTTGATTCATCCCTGAAAATAATATAATTAATATTAGACAACCTGTGACCCATTGGGTCATCCTTTCAAATATATTTGTGTGTGCAAAGGGACTAGCAAAGATTGTGCGGATATGGGAGACTTATCCCAGAAACTTAGAACCTTCCCTGCAAGGTTCCCAGGAGGAAATTGGAAGTCTAAACTCAATGCTGTGCTCCTACAGTCTCTTGTGGTCCACCAGTAGCCTGTGGAGCTGGCAGCGGAGTTGGACAGTGAGGAGACGGGAGGAATACGGCCCAGTCCTGGAGTCTGGGGAAGGTCCAGACGAGGCTCTGCATTGGAGGCAGAGATGGGGCCAGGCCATCTGGGAGTGATGCACGGACTCCACAGCCCCCAGCAGAGAGGCAGAGGAACAGGAGGAGCCTGTTCCTAGTGCACGCATGCGCAGGGCTGCCAGAAGGCAAGAGCAGCAAAAGCAAAAGGGACGACTCGGGAGTAAGGCCAGGAGATGATTGGCCTCTCCCATAAGGCTTAAAAGAGAAACAAGGCACTTGGGCCTTTTGCAGGAAAGCAACGTTGCTAACTCTGTTTCCAGTCAGTATCTCTTGTTTGTTTCTGAACTCAGTGGGGCCTTGCCAAGTAAGGCCTTTGGCAAAATGTCAAAGAAGATAAAGGTTGGGGAGTATTCTGAAGGACTTCTTCTGAAGGACTTTTTTTGCAAGTAATTGGGTCTCAGCTGGGAATGTACGTAATTCTTAGCTGTTACAATAAAATAGGTTTTTTGGGGACTAATTGGGTATTGTAATGCCTCTGTAAGCCTAGGTCACAGCACTGTCAGCTGCAGTCACGTGATCCCCATTGGCGTTCTCCCTGCAGGCTTCCCCATTGACTTGTGGGAAGGCATTTGGGACTGTTATAAATGAAGATCACATCACTGTCGTAGCACGGTTGTGTTGAAGGGGCAAAAACTTTTCAAAATTTCATTCTCATGGACGTAATGTGTCCTGGCATTCTGTAAATTAGTCCATTTGAGGTACCATGTTTGAAAAAAATTGCCCTATGATGCACTGTTTCACCCAGTTAAAGGTTACAGACATGAGCATTTTAGTAATTCATAAGAGTCAACTACATTACTATAGTGTTGTATTTCACAATTGTTTCAATATTTCTTCCTAAATGTCAACAAATTTGCAGCTTTGAACTTAATCTAATAAAATTGCATAGTAACTGGATAGAATCTTCCCTTCATTTATAATCCATCCAATTTATAATGATTTTGGGCAGCATACAAATTAAATACACACACACACACACACACACACACACACACACACACACACACACACACACCCAGTATAATAAATATAAAATGAAAGCAAAAGCATGGGGACTAATACTCTTAACAGAGTACAATTCCCATCAAGGCATACCCTTCTTGATCCAACACCTAGAGCAGGGGTGTCAAACTCACATCCTCACGGTAGTGTCACATGACATATTGGGACTTTTCCCCCTTTGCTAAACCAGATGTGGATGTGGACAATGCGTGACTCATCTGGCCCGCGGGCCGGGAATTTGAAAGCCCTGACCTAGAGGAACAGCTAGGTTACAGGACCTATTTAAAGGACAGCAATTTTGAGGCAACTTGAATCTTTGCTGGGATACTATTCCAAAGCACAGGTGCTACCTAGGGCCATTAGAAGATACTGTTATGAAGATAGGACCTAGACTATGGGTACTCTGTCTGATCTTTTCAAATAGGGATAAACAATGGAAGAAAGGCAATTAGGCATTGTACCATGAAGGGGTGCATAGTTTACAACTAGCACATTGAATTTCACTGAATGTTACTGGTAACCAATGCAGCTCATACAGTAGAAGTGGGTCCATAATTTCTTATGACACTGCATTTGGGACCAGCTGCAGCTTTTGAGTAGTTTTCAAAGGCAGATCCATTAAGAATGCATTGCAGTAGTCCACAGGCTAAGTGACTAAGACATAAGAGACTATGAGAAAACAATCTCAATCTAAGAAAGGGCACAGTTGGTGCACCAGATTAATCTGGGGAAAATCATTCCATAGCTGCTACCTGTATTTTGAGATTTTTGAGATTGTATATCTTTACAATCATTCCTAGCATTTATGACCTTGGCAGACCTGTAAACCAAAGGAAAGCTGAAGTAAGCCCATAAGCCCATTCATGCTTTCACTTACTTTGCTTTGCTTTGCATAACTTACGGGACCGCCTGCTGCTACCGAATACCTCTCACCGACCCGTCCGCTCCCACAGAGAGGGACTCCTCAGGGTGCCGTCGGCTAGGCAGTGCCGTCTGGCGCCCAGGGAAGGGCCTTCTGTGGGGCTCCCACCCTCTGGAACGAACTCCCTCCAGGACTTCGTCAACTTCCGGACCTCCGAACCTTTCGTCGCGAGCTCAAAACACACCTATTTATTTGCGCGGGGCTGGGTTAGTTTTTTAAATTTATTGGTTTTAATGGGGTTTTTAGTATTTATATTGTTTTAATAATTTGGCTATTTAATAAGTTTTTTATGTGTTATTTTAAATTGTATTTATATGTTTGCTTTTAATTGCCTGTGAACCGCCCTGAGTCCTTAGGGAGATAGGGCGGTATATAAATCTGAAAAATAAATAAATAAAATAAATAAATAAATAACTGTGCTTTGCATAACAAATGAGTTGCTGCTCCTAGTTGTGGTTGTTACTTACACTTGTTTGTACCATTGCTCTGTGAAGGCACTGTTTATTGATAATTCTTACACAGTGTTTAGAAATAGTCCAAAATAAATGCTTACTTTTTCATTTTTCTTCCATATTTTTGCATAACTATCATAACAGTGGGATTGAGATTAAATTCTTCCCTTTCAGAAATGTAAACTATAAGCTTCCAGTTTATCATAATTTTGCAGACTGTACAGAAGTATCAAACTTTTGTTGTTTAATTCTGTTTCAAAGTTCTGTTTGTTTCAAGTATAGAACTTGCAGGCTCATTGGATTGTGTTGCATCACTTTAATAGTTGATAAGAATGCAATATCACTAGAAAACTTTTTCAAACCTTCTGTAGATTGATTGATGAAATTGTAGTTAGAGTTAAAGTCTATTCTTGTTTAGATCCCACCATCACAAGCATTATTTAAATAGGTGCAAATATAAACCATATGTTTTTAACAGCACATAGGTAATAGTCCGGCCAATCAAAGAGCATGGTTTTGCAGTGATGTCATAGTGATATTTAATATTCTTCCACAGAATAGTAGGCAAGCTGCAGCTGACTTATCCACATGTTTTCCACTTTGCTTTTCTGTTTGGTCCCTCTTTGATCTACTTTTTTTAGCTTAATGCTGGTAAACGTCCTCAGTTGACAGCTCCTTTAGCTTTTGTCCTCGATTATCTGCTGAAGAAACCAGAGCTTTACTTCAAACATTAGAGTTAGGGAATAGCCAGTCAGAGGCATGCAGGTCTGGCATAATCATTCAAAGATGTGTGAGCTGGGGATAGAGAGAACTGGACTGAGGTGTATGAAAAGAAAGCAGTTGGGGGTTGGCCTCTGGTCACTGGTAAATAAGTGAAGTCAGGTGCCAGAGAGTCTAGACACAGTGATTCTAGTCCTCCGCTGTGGCATCTGATACCCAACGTGGGACTTGTCTGATTGAAAACTACTCTGTTCGTTGTACCCGTTGTAACCCTTTTATTGCTCTCCTTCTAAATGAAGAAAAGATGACAATGGTTGCAGTAAAAGCAGAACAAATTTAATTTTGATATTTCCTATTTGGTAGCAATTATACTTTCCTTTGAAGTGGCACGAGTAGCAATCAAATTAAATGAAGACATAATGGGAAACATGGAACTCATACTAAAGGATTATTCTAAAAACTTTGAACTATTCTAGATAAAATTACAGGACTCCTTCCATTTTTTAAAATAAGGAACTCAGTTTAGTACAGATTCTAAGTATTTTTTTAAAAAATAAAAAGATTCATTTTCAGTTGTAAATACGCAGAAATAGGTTTATGGCATTTAAAAAATGTTTTAAGTTTCTGGGTATAATAGCTTATTGATAATGTATTAAATTTTCTTTCAATTTTAAGTTTTATTATTTTGATTAAAGTATTAGTTACCTACTGTAGCAAGTTTAATTCTACCCTAATTGGGTTTGTAAACTACAAAAACAACATATTATAATACTGCATACTGGTCTCTGGCTATAATTAAGTTTCAGGTTTCATTATTCTTACAGCAGGTTCTAATAAATAATAGTAGCACATATGTACAGTACTCTACACATGCACACACAGCCTTTAGCCCCATCCTGCAGAAACCTATAGTAACTAGGATGATTTAGGGCAGAATATACTTCCTTTCGGAGTTTCACTGTTGTAAAAGAGGCAATCAAAGCTGGATGTTTGTTCTGGCACAGACGGGGTAAAACAAACATCTATACTTAACTTTTCCCAGAGGTATCTCAAATGTCAGCCTTTATCCAGACTTATATTAGAACTAAAAGACTCAAAGTCAGAGTCTTGCTGTTCATAAGATTTTTAAGTTTATTACAGATACTAGAAAAGCTGTTAATTTGAAGAAAGCCAGTTGCAAAATGTATAGTTCAAGCTATATATCTGGCAGATCCAGATGTCCAAAGTTAAAAATAAATTTGTAATCCTATTTTATGGAAATGATATAATATTAATGTTGCATTCCTAAGTAGGGATGGTAAGTTTACTGCACAGGTTCAGTTCATACTGTTTTTAAATATCTTAACATTAATAAGTCCAAGGCCAAACTGGTTGTCTTCAGGAATAGAGGGACTAAGTGTAACTGGAGCCTGAACATTGCTATTGCAACATTGCTACTGAAGTTCGCAGATGACACAACAGTGATTGGTCTCATTCGAGACAATGACGAATCCGCATATAGACGAGAGGTCGAACGACTAGCCTTGTGGTGCAACCAAAACAATCTGGAACTGAACACACTCAAAACCGTAGAAATGGTGGTAGACTTTAGGAAAAACCCTTCCATACTTCCACCTCTCACAATACTTGACAACACAGTATCAACAGTAGAAACCTTCAAATTTCTGGGTTCTATCATATCGCAAGATCTCAAATGGACAGCTAACA